>NC_071395.1:44990677-45221374 GCF_022682495.2 Desmodus rotundus | reverse complement strand
CCTGCCCCCTGTCCGACGCTGCGGGAGAGGCCCGGGCAGGAGTTTGACGAGGGCAGAGCTGGGTTGGCGTAGGCAGGCGGTGGTGCAGGTGAGTGATCCCAGGAGGCGGGTCACGGCGCTGCCGCTCCGGGGACCCTGTCGCGGACCTGCGGGGATCCGGCTGATCGTACGGGGTGGGGCCGGTCCCATAGACGCGACTGGAATCGGCTGGGCGGGCGAGGGCATGCCCAGGCCCCTTCCCAGCCGGGCGCCTCCCTTCCCGCTGGGTGCAGGGAGCCAAACCACCCACCGCTAGAATGGGGTCTCCAGCCGCACACCTGTCCCCTGCACCCCTCTGGGCAGTCCTCATCCCGGCAGGGACAGGCGTGGGGTCGATGTTTCTGAGCCCTACCCAGGCATCTCCCTGGAGGTGGCCGTGTCCCAGTCCTCCAGGGCCCAGGGGGCCTTGGTGAAGACCGAGGTCCGGATAATAATAATGAAAAAAAAAAAAATCATCCGACTGGCATTGATTGAACACTTGCGTGTCAGGTATTTACCATGCTGATCATTGAATTTAAACACCTCATGGAAGGTACTGTTACTTCTTTTATGAGTGAAGCAGCAGACCCAGAGAGGTGGAATGATTTGTCTAAAGTCACAAAGCTAGTAAGTGGTAGATCTGGAACTCAAACCCATACCTCAAGAGGCCAGAACTGGAGTCTCAACCACTAGACTACATGTTCAGTGGCTCCATGGCTCAGATGTTCCTGAACAGCTCTTCTGCCTGCTGCTGGCTACCCAGCTTTCCCTCTTCACGCCTGCTCCCCGCCCCCCCGCCCCGCGCCTCACACACAAACACCATACATACTACCTGGGCCACACCTGCTGGTCTTTTCTTCTCCCCACACCCCCTTCTTCCCTGAGCTAGAAGGCAAGGCTGGAGTACCTGGGTTCTGAGAAGAGAGTGACATCTGTAAGGGAGATAGGGGGGCAGGATATTGGGGTCCCATACCTGCTGGGTGCCCCTGGGAAGCCTGGGCCCATTCCAGGGCAGTAGGCGTTTTCCCAGGAAACACCCAGGAGCTGGTTTTTCAAGATTGAATCAGAGGCCCCCGCCCTCCTCTCCAGAGCGTTACCCTGCTTGACAGGGGAACCTGGGTGTTTCCTGTCCCTTAACTTGTGTGAGCTCCCAGGAACCCCCTTCGCTGCTTCCTCCTCCCCCCATTCTGTGTGGCTGTGGAATTGCTAAGTTTCAGGCCCGTCACAAGGAAGAGAGGGTGGAGATGCTGAATTCCAGCTAACCCACTCAGTGCCGGGGCTGAAACTCCTCTTCTCCAGCCCTGTGTTCAGGTTTGAGGGGAGCCTGAGAACAAGGGGAGAGGGTTGCAGTTAGCAACCTCACAGCAGATGTGTTCTGAGGGTTGGGAGGCTCAGAAAGCACTCAGATTGAAGATATAAGATACATTCATTCATCTACAAATATTTACTTAGTACCTACTCTGTGCCAGGCAGTGTTTTTAGCACAGAGAGTTCAATAGTGAACAAGACAAAAATCCTTGCTCTTGCAAGGGGAAATGGGCAACAGACAAGCTAACAAGTAAATAAGGAAGATACCTACAGATGATGATCAGTGCTATGAATGAAATATGAGGGGCGGCGTGATGGAAACACTGGGCAAGGGGGGCTGTCAGAGAACGCGACTTTGGAGCTGAGGCCTGAATGACAAAAAGGAGCCAGCCCTGCAAAGATCAGGCAGAGGGCACAGCCAGGGCAAAGGCCCTGAGGCTGGGCCAAGCTTGGAATAGGGTGGCTGGGGCAGGAGATGCAACCAAAGTAGCGATTCTACAAGTCAGGGGGTTCCATTAAGGAGTTTGGAGCTTTTTCTCTGTGAGGTGGGAAATTGTAAGATTTGAAGCAGGAGAGTAACATGATCTGGTTTACATTTTAAAATAGAGACATGGAGTTAAATAACAGCCTACGACTGGAAGACAAGAGTTCTGCTAGGGCAACATGTAATTAAGTTCATGGGCCTGAGCTGTCTGGACCCCAGGGGTGATTCTAAGAGGCTGGGGCAAGCTGAGGAGGCTGCCTGGAGGAGGTGGAGTAGGTCCTGGCAGCAGAGAGGACTGAGATGTTCCTGGACAGGACAGGCAAAGAGGCAATAATAACAGCTTCATTAAGTTGACTATGAGGCGAAGTGCTAAGCAGGTTACATGCATAATCTCTTTGAATCCCCACAAGCACTCTGAGACAGAAATTCTGTTCGTTTTTCAGATGAGTAAACTGAGGCCCTGTCAAGTGAAGTGACTTGCCTACAGCCACGCAGCGGGTAAGTGGCAAGGGTGGGATTTGAACACAGGCCATCCTGCCTCTTCTGGCCTGGAGGACAAATTTATTAATCACCCATTTTCTTTACCATCATTATTCCCCTCTCACAGGTGAGGACACAGCAGGCAGCCTGAACCAGGGTAGCAAGTGTGGACAGAGAATAGGAGGTTGGGAATTGAGGAATAGAATGTGGGGGTCCAGGGAAAAAGAGGAAGTTTGAATTTTCTATATTTATAGATGAAAATAGTAATAATCAACACTTATGGAACCATTATACTGTGTACCAGGAACTTTTCCAGGCACGTGTTCCTTAGAACTCAGAGAGCTTGAAACATTTACCCAAGGTCACACAGCCGTTAATTTGGGAAGCCAGATTTCAGACTCATGTTCTTAATATTCTTCCTCTTGTAGTATATGGTGGGGGAGGAGTATATGGTGGGGGAGGAGTGTATGGTGGTGGAGGAGAATCAGGGGAGGTGATGATGAGGTGGTTGTTGTTGTTGTTTTTTAATCGAGTGTAATGAAATAACTTGACGAGGCAGTATTGGTGTATTCATTCAGAATTTATTTTTTGTCCAGTATCCAATTAGTGCCTACTGTGTGCTAGGCCCAATGATGGGTATCAATGGAACCAATAAAAGACTAGTATTCAGAATATATAAAGAGTTCCCACAAATCAATAAGAAAAAAAGACAGGCTGTGCAACTTTATTAAATGAGCAAAGACTTAAACAGGCAAGTCACAAAAGGGCAAATCCAAATGGTTAATAAATGTATTAAAAGGTATTCCACATCATTGATTATGAGGGGAGTGAAAAAAAACCCACAATGAAAGGTAGAGATAGGGTACCTGTCTCCATGGCTAGATGAAGCACTTGCCCTGTGCCCAGCTCTATGCTGGGACACAAGGGATACAGAGGTGGGGCTTGTGTTTTTGCTGGGGAGACAAGACCCTCTTTTTTTTTTTTTAATTTTTATTGTTATTCAATTACAGTTGTATGCCTTTTCTCCCCATCCCTCCACCCCACCCCAGCCAAACCCCCCCTCCCTCCCCCACCTCCACCCTCCCCCTTGATTTTGTCCATGTGTCCTTTATAGTAGTTCCTGTTGACAAGACCCTCTTGAGAGCAGAGACTATAGCCTGTGCTCCTTTGTCTCCCCAGAGCTGGACATAGGGTCTGGTGGACTGGTGAATATTAAGATAAATCATTCAACAAATATTTACTGATCACCTGCTATGTGCCATGCACTGTTCTCTGCACTGAGAATATAAGGATGAATTAGACAGACAGAATTCCCTGCCCTTTCAGAAAACAAATAGTGAACAAGATAAACAAATGAAATATATTTTTCCACCTGAAAGAGGTGAGAGAGTGAGTTGTATGGATACCAGAGAGCACAGCCAGTGCAAAGGCCCTGAGGCTGGACTATGCCTATGTGTTGGGATGAGGCCTGTGTGACTGGAGGGGTAGGCGAGGGGGAGAACGGGAGCAGAGGAGGGCAGGGAAGTAACAGGGACAGATATTTGGGGGCCCATGGACCAAGGGGAGGATGTTGGCTTTTACTCCAATTGAGTGAGGAGCTCTGGGAGGATTCAGAGCAGAGCATAGTTGTGATGTGGCTTATGTTTTACAGGATCACTCTGGCTACTGTTTTGACAAGAGACTGTGGAGGGGCAAGGGTGGAAGCTGGAAGACCCGGAAGAGGCTACTGTACTAGTGTAGGTGAGTGATGATGGGGCTGGACCAGGTGATCCCAGAGGAAGTGTTGGAGAATGATGAATGAATGAACGAATGAACAAATAAATGAATGGATGCAAGAGAATGGGAGCAGCTCACTGGGCTCTACTGCATCCAGGACAGCTCCCAGAAGAGGCAATCTAAAGGGAGGGAACAGGAAGTCTTTTACACAGAAAAATATAATTTGGTATAATTTGATCCTCACCACAACCTGGCCAGGGATATACACAATGTCCCCATCCATAGGCTAAGCATCTGAGGCCCAGGCAGATTGAGCTGCTTAGGGGACAGCTTTGTGGTTATGAACTTGGGTTTGGAAGTCAAACCTGAGGATGCAGCCAGACTCTGTGACTTTGGACGTGTGACTGAAAAATGAAATCTCAACTCTTTCCCAGCTTATAAGGCCCTACACAGTTGGCTAATGTCACCTCTTTTGTCTTTCCTCTTCACACTCTCCCACTCCACTCCACTCCACACTGGTCTCTAGCTGATCTATGGGCCTGAGTCTGTGAGTCTGCTCAGAACCCTCCATTCTTCTACTTCACTCAGAGCAAAAGCCCAAGTCCTCCCGGCAGCCCTCAAGGCCCTGCTGCATCTGACTGTCACCTCCCCACCCTTACCTCCTCCTGCTCTTCTTCCTCTTTATTCACTCTGTTCCAACTAATGGGCCTCCCTCCTGTTCCTCAGGCACGCCAAGCACCTCAGGGACTTTGTACCAGCTGTTCCCTCGGCCTGGAATGTTCTTGCCTTACATCCTCAATTGAACACTTTTTTCCATCAGTCAAGTCTCAGATTCAGCTCTAACCTGCTCAGAGAGGCCCTCCCTGACCTTGTCTATAGAACTTTTCTTGTTTTATTGTCTTCATGGGACTATGAAAACTTATATTAGATATTTGCACCTCCTCCTCTGAACTGCTTGGTCCTGGACATCATGGACAGGGCCCCATCTGGCCAATATAGCACCTAGGAGTGACTTAGAAAAAGTCAGCCCTTCCTCCCAGCACACACATCACCGTGCCAGGGTCTGGTGCTTCTGCACAGGGAACAACCAGTGTAACTGCGCATGGCGGCCCTAGTCAGGGACCTTGCTTATTGAAGGCAATGTCTAAAATGGTGTGTGGAATACTGTAAAAACTCAAAAAATACTTGTTTGAAGGGAGGGAGGGAGTAAGAGAGGGAGAAAGAAACTGAGTAGGGGGAGAGAGGAAAGAAAAATAGTATATCAGCCAGGACAAGTTCTGCTACAGTAACAAACAACTTAGTGGCTGAACAAAAATTTTAGTAACTGAACTCAACAAAGGTTTTAATTTTCATTCCTGCTCCATGTCCGTTGCAGCTCAGCAGGAAGTTCCATTCACTGTAGTCACTCAGCGCCTGGCCTGATGAAGCCACTACCATATCAATTGTGGCTGGTCACCCTGCCAGAGAGAAACAGACCTCTGGAGGCTCTTGCTGTAGCAATTAAATGCTTCAGTCCAGAATGTCATGTATTACTTCCTCTCACATTCACTGGACAGAGTTAGGGACGTGTCTGCCCAGACATAAGGAGATCAGTGAGTGCCATCTGCCTACGTGCTTTGACGGGAGAGTCGGAAGTATTTTGCACAGCATTAATGACTGCAACTGATAGAAAAATAAAGAGAACTCTAACCCCTCTGAACCTCCATTTTCTCATCCTTTAAATGGGTGTAATCATAACATAGTCTGATCCCTACATCACAATGTGGTGTAAGGTCATGGAGTGGTCTGCATGGGGCCGTAATAGATATTAGCTGCTAGTACTATGTATGAGTGTCAAAGTGCTAGGACAGAGTTGTGAATGGAGGCTATTTGATCCGACTATGTCATTGGGCCTGTGGAGTGCTAATGGTGGGGGACAGATGGCCTGGGACCATTGCCCTGTCCCTAAGCCCACTTTCCCACCCTGCAGATCTCCTGGGCGTGCTCCCTCTCCCCACCGCTCATGCCGCTGGGACTGGGGCGGCGGAAAAAGGCGCCACCTCTGGTGGAAAATGAGGAAGCTGAGCCAGGTCGTGGTGGGCTGGGCATTGGGGAGCCAGGGCCCCTGGGTGGAGGTGGGGCAGGAGGGCCCCAAATGGGCTTGCCTCCCCCTCCCCCGGCCCTGCGGCCCCGCCTCGTGTTCCACACCCAGCTGGCCCATGGCAGTCCCACTGGTCGAATTGAGGGCTTTACCAACGTCAAGGAGCTGTATGGCAAGATTGCCGAGGCCTTCCGACTGCCAGCTGCTGAGGTACCCACCAGGAAGCCCCCGGGGTCGTGATGGTGGGCTAGAGGCCTGGACATGCATGCTGGTCCTGAGCTGGTGCTCAGGTGCTGATGCTGCAGATGCTGAGGCTTGCACCTCACTGAATGATGGGGGAACTGGAGGGTAGGGCTGGAGGCTGAGTTCCCATCAGGCATTGGGAAGCCTGGGCACCAGTCAATCCTTGGGACTGATGTCCATACCTGGATGCTGAGTTCCCATGAGGCATTGGGAGGCGAGCACCCCAGTGAATTATGGGGACCTGGAGGCCAGGACTAGGTGCTAAGTTTCCACTGGGTTTTGGGAAACCTGTGCACCAGCGGATTATAGGAACTGATGTTCAGGACTGGATGCTATATTCCCATCATGCATTGAGAGGCTTGCGCCACAGTGGATTGTGGTGGCTGGAAGTCTGGTGCAAGATTCACTTCTCCATGATGCATAGAGAGGCCTGATCATAAGGACTTTGGGCACGAAAGAGAGCCCCGGAGGACAATAGTGGGATTGAGCAAGAAGTACCTACAGGGGTCTCAGTAGGCTGGGTGGGTGTCTGTACCCTTCATTCATTACATAAGCATTTATTAAGCACCCGCAGTAGGCCAGGTTCTGTCCCCTGGAACTAGCAGGCAGTTTTTGCTAGGGCAGAAATTCCAGCCGTAGCAGAGCTGACCTCCCAGCTCTGGCTCCGGAGGTCGTCAGGCACTGGGATGGGGACCTCTAGGCCTTTCCAAACTCTCCTCCCTTCTCCATCAGATCAGTGTTGCAAAGGGTGAGGGAGGGTAGGTGAGAGTTAAGTGTCTCCCACCTCTGCAGGTGATGTTCTGCACCCTCAACACCCACAAAGTGGACATGGACAAGCTCCTAGGGGGCCAGATTGGGCTGGAGGACTTCATCTTTGCCCATGTCAAAGGGCAGCGTAAGGAGGTGGAAGTGTTCAAGTCAGAGGAGGCGCTGGGGCTCACCATCACGGACAACGGGGCTGGCTACGCCTTCATCAAGGTGCCTGAGGTTAGGTTGGGCCGAAGGACCAAGGGGCGGAGCCACGGGGCTAACTGCTCCTTTCTCTCCAGCGCATCAAGGAAGGTAGTGTTATTGACCACATCCAGCTCATTAGCGTGGGTGACATGATCGAGGCCATCAACGGTCAGAGCCTGCTGGGCTGTCGGCACTACGAGGTGGCCAGACTGCTCAAGGAGCTTCCCCGAGGCCGCACCTTCACACTGAAGCTCACAGAGCCCCGCAAGGCCTTTGGTGAGGGGGCTGCTGCCAGTACTACCAATATATATATTCCCTGTTCACTTGGGTCCAGGCTGCAGTGTCATGGGCCACCAGAAGGTGGCGCCCAAGCCCAGCTGGCCAAATTTAAAAGAGGGACTGCTCCACTCAGCCTTGCGGAGAGGGTGCTGGCTCTCTGCCCAGCTTGGGAGGAGAGTGGGGGCAAGGAGGAAGTTGCCCCCACACCTAGCTTCCAGGAGCCATTAGCCCAGCCAAGCGCCCCCAACCCTGGCCAGCTCCCCCAGGCCTAGTAAGCCAGGCTTGGCTGACCTGTGCCAGCCCCCGCTCCCTTTTCAGTCTGGCTTCACTAACTCTCGGGAATGGGCTGCAGGCCCCTAGGGTGGGGGTAGGGGACTCTGAAACACTTCCCCAGGCAGTTAGGGCTGGTCCGGTTGGCCCAGAAGCAATACCCCTTTGGCCCTGGGAAGAGCAGCTAGAGATCAAGGCCCCACCCCCTTCCTGTCCCGCAGGCCTGGGGGCAGATGTGGCCCACTTCAGTCTCCCCCTTCAGCCTTTTCCTTTCCCAGCCCTGGTTGTCCCTCCCCCATCCATGCCAAGTCTGAGGCAGGAGTCCTGCTCTCCTGGGGTTACCTCAGCCCCAACTACCCCTGGAACCTGAAGGAGCTTGGAGGGGATAGAGGGGGATGAGGATGTCTGGATTCCTGTCTAGAACAGGCTGAATTTGTCCCCCTGCCCCATAACTCCCCTGCCTTTCACAGACATGATCAGCGTGCGTTCAGGGGGTGGTCGTCCTGGCTCAGGCCCCCAGCTGGGCACTGGCCGAGGGACTCTCCGGCTGCGATCCCGGGGCCCTGCCACAGTAGAGGATCTGGTGAGTGTTCCAGCTGGGCCCCACTCTGCACACTCAACGTGGAGACCCCTTCCCTGCACACTCATAGGTAGCAGCACCACCTGGTTAGCTGAGGGGCTCCAGGCACTGGATGCAAACCCCCACCTCTGCTTCCTCCCAGTTCTAGGACCTTTCTTGGATAAGTGGGCCTTCCTTATTAGTTTCCTTATCTGTAAAATGGGAGGGGGGTGGCAGTAATAATACTGATAATGTCAGGGTTGTCATGAAAATGAACTGTGGGTTAATATATAAAGTGGCAAAAAGAGACCTGGCACTTAGTAAATACATTTACAGTTATAGTCACATTACTGTGATGTTGTTGTTTGTCCTCACACCCCAACTCTAGCCCTCAGCCTTTGAGGAGAAGGCAATTGAGAAAGTCGATGACCTGCTGGAGAGTTACATGGGCATTAGGGACACAGAGTTGGGTGAGTAGCTGGCACTTGAATCTGGGTAGGGGTGGGAGGCTGGGGGAGGAGGCTTCCAGGTTCTGTGGACTGAGTCTACCTGAGCAAGCACCTCTGCTATCTGTGCCTCCATTCTGCTCCCCCCACCCACAGCGGCCACCATGGTGGAGCTTGGGAAGGACAAGAGGAACCCAGACGAGCTGGCTGAGGCCCTGGATGAGCGGCTTGGTGACTTTGCCTTCCCTGATGAATTCGTCTTTGACGTCTGGGGTGCCATCGGGGACGCCAAGGTTGGCCGTTACTAGGCTTCCTACTGGACCTTGCAATGACCTGAGCCTGGCCTGGTGGGAGCCCCTGGGGTGGGAACACCACGGCCCAGACTCCAGCATCTGGCTTGGCCAGGCCTTTGTCCTGGCCTTGGCCCAGCAGTCCCAGGATGATGTGGCGAGGAGGTGGGGCTGAGCGCCTGCCCCACTCCAGTTGGTACCACCCCCTCTCTGGTTCCAAGCCTGGCTGGGGTCCCCAGATCCCCTGCACTCCTGTCCTGTTCCCCACCTACCTCAGCCAGACAGGCTCTGGGAAGGACCAGCCAGATTAGGCGGCCAGGCCCCCCACCCCCAGTACTTTCCACATCAGCTGCCAAACTGGTTTCTCTTTCCCCCTGGGGCCTTGGGTTCTGTTTGGGGGTCCTGACCTCCCTGGTTTCTTAATGTAGGGGATCCAAAGGGGGGGCTTCCCCCCTTACCCCTCAGCAAATGCAATAATCCCCCCTTTCTGCCACCCCCCTCCAGAGGAGCTCCCTACCTCCACATTTGAAACATGAGTCTGCTGTGAACCCCCAATGTCCCCACCCCACCTGTGTCTCCCTCAGCCCAGCCCCAGACAGACAGGGCATGAGGGATGGTGTCGGTGGGCTTTTGTATCTGACTTTGCTGTCTGGAACATAAAGACTCTGCTGTTGGACCTGTCTGGTTGGCCTTGGGGTGGGTGTGTGGGGTAGGCCCGGGCTGGGAAAGAATGTAGCAGCTGAAATCCATCCTCCTAGGGCTCCAAATTGAATTAGGAGCTGGCCCTGGCTGCCCGCCCCCTCCCACCCGTTCCGCCTGACAAGGCTCCTGGCTGTGGGCCACCAGGCTTCCAGGCAAGGCCTGAGCATTTTGGCCTACTGAGGGTTCAAGTCTGGCTCCCTTTCGAACAAGGCCTCCTGCCACTGGGCACAAGCTGCTGGCTGTGGCCCAGGGTTGTGGGGAGCCCCAGGGCTGGAAGGTGTGGAGGCCTGGCTTGTAAAATGAAAGGTGGGGGGAGAGGGCCCAAAGGGAGCCTCAGGCCTGCTGGGGCGAGTGCTCTGGGGAAGAGCCCACCCCGAAGCTGGGGGAGCAGTCATGATGCCGCCACACACCACCTGCTGGGCATGCAGAGTCTGCGGGTGTTCACGGCCGGCCCGGTCGTACACTGGACATAAGCCCGGACTGCTTGTTTTGACAACCCACTTCATCCTTGAGGATGGAAGGGGGGTCGGCGGGACCCCGGCCAGACTTGGAGGGAAGAGCCAGGAGTGAAGGGAGGGGAGCCAGCTAAGCCGGAGGTCCCTGCAGGAATGTTTGAGGGTGAGCTGAGGAAATGTGAGCCCAGTCCGTTCCCCACTTCCATTGGTTGGGTGACTGGCCCCCGGGGTAGGGGAGGTGGGAGGACCACTGGGCTAGGGTGCAAGGCTGCTTTTCTGGTGGGACAGGGGCAGCGGCTGTTGGGGTTACTCTGTGCACTTGGGCGCCTGTGGGTGTTCCATGTGTCTGCGCCAGTAGAAGGCTCTGGTTTGGAGGGTGTGATGTGTGTCTCTGTTGAGAGTAGGGCTGTGTATATCAGAGTGTCAATGATTTGTGACCATACTGAGGACTGTAACTGTTGAAGAAATCGGGTGCAATGACTGTCTGTGTGCCAGAGTGTTTGTGGGTGTAACTGGCAGTGTCTGCATGGAGTGTGGCTGTGTGCCTGCAGAACTGTGAGCATGTTGTCTGGCTGTTCCTGTTTCTCAGGTAGGGGTAGGGGGCAACAGGCAAAGATCTCGGGGTGTCCAGGGACTCCTTGTGTCTTGGGTGTGGTGTGTGCCCGTGGATCTTGTCTTGGACTGTTAGGGGGTATCTCTGGGTGATATGGATGTGGGTGAGGGGCTGTATCAGCGATAAGGATCTCAGGGGGCTGCATTTCAGGGTGTTGAGAAGGGTAGCCAGTGTGAGTGGGTAACTATGGGGATGTCTCTGGTGCTGGGAGTGCAAATATCTCTGAGTTCAGGGGTGTGACAATGGCTGACCCTAAGGTTCTGAAGAACATGGCTGGCTGGGGACAGGCTGAGATGGTGCCTGGTCTCAGGGTGTTAGGGGATATAATAGTGTGTCTTCAGATGTGAGACTGTGTGTGTGCCCCTTCTTAGAGCAGGAGGTGAGGCTGCAACTGTATGTCCACAGGTGTGTCCCAGGTGTCGTTCACCACATCCTGAAGCAGGATCTAGGAGAGTCCCCCAGTCTCTGGGCCGCCTCCTCCTTCCCTCCATGGGTATGACTCTCTGCTGCCCTGGCCTGGGCTTTAAGCCCCTGTGTAAATAGTGGGCGGGTCTTGTGGCCTGGCTGGGTCTGACCCAAGTTAGTCCACCCAAGGCCACTGCTCATCACCACCCACCCACCCAACATCTATGAAGGCTCTGGAAGGACAAAAGAGTGCTACTGCCCCCACCGGGGTTAGCCTCTCAACCTCGCAGCCCCATGGGTGCAGCGGCATCCCCTGCAGCCACCCCAGCCCGCCCCTGGTGACGCTCACATTTTCCAGTGTTTAGATTTTATCCACTTTATTAATGAGGCAGGCGAGAGGCCTGAGCCTGGGGGGAAGGGGGGTGCTCCTGCCTGGCCAGGCGGAGGGGATCACAGGGGGCCAGGACAATGCCTTGGGAACACCCCTTTCTCATAGGGGAGCTGGGGCTCAGAGAGGTCCCCACCCATTGCCAGGAGCACCGAGATGGGGTTTCTACCACTCCAGGACCCCAGCAGGCTGGTGCTGGGTGGAGCAGTCCCCTGGAGGCCTGAGTGGGCAGCGGGAGGAGGCAGGGAACTGAGGAGCCGCCCCTGTAGAAAGGGAGGGAGGAAGCGGCCTGCCAGAGAGCTCGGGCGCAGCGGGAGGTGCAGCAGGCAGCAGGGACTGAGAAGCAGGCAATGGGGACCCAGTGTCCCAGGCACCACCAGGTAAGGAGGCTGGGGTGCGAGAATCTCAGGTGGGGCTGGAGGGCAGGAAGGGCGGGGCCATGGTTCCTTCTGCCTGTCTGTCCTGTGTTCCTTGACTCTCAGCCACATCTGTTCCTGTCGCTCTTCCCATCTGTCCATTCTCCCTTCCCATCTAACCCAGGGGGCAGTTCTGTCCTCTCAGCCCTTACCACCAGGTATCAAGGAGTGGGTGGTTCTGGGTCAGCCTGGAGGCCTCTTGGGCAGGGACATGGATCTGGCAGGAGTGGAACCCTGGGGCATCCAGGGTGAGGCAGCTGTGGTCAGGGGTACGGCCTCAATGAGAGACAGCAATGGAACTCAGAGATGGGAATGTGGGGGACAGAAGTGCGTCTGTGGGGACAGAGAGGTGGCCATGGGGACTAGTGGGACCATGTGGATAGAGACAGTGCATTGGGGAGAGAGAGGTCCACGGTGGCAGAGGTGGAGCTGTGGGCATCACACATGGGACTGGAGTAGAGGTGACATGACTGTCAGAGATGGGGGACAGTGGGGCCTTGGGATCAGAAATGGGACCAGGGACCAGAAATTTAATGTGGTGTAAATGGGAGGTGGGTCTGTGAGGCCCACAGACTATGACAGACAGGAGGGCTAGAGCCAGGGGAGCCACAGGGAGGCTGGGAGCAAGAGCTGGGATGGTGAGAAGCAAGAGAGGAGTAAGGACCTGAGCAGCAAGGGTCATTGGAGTTGCTGTAGGCCCCCGTGGGCCCTAATGCTCCGAGAAGGGACCATTAGCTGCTCCCAGCCCAACAGTGGGCGCTGTGCCCTGGGCCAGCCTCAACTTGCCCTTCTCTTCTCCCCAGCCCCACCCCAGCACCTGACATGAACCCTTACGGCCCCCTCAACCTGAGCCTAGCGAGCGAGGCGACCACATGTGCAGCGTTTGGGGCCCCCAACGCTTCCGCTGGGCCGCCGTCGGGCCTCGGCGGCGCCTCCCCGGCGCTGCCCATCTTCTCCATGACGCTGGGCGCTGTGTCCAACGTGCTGGCGCTGGCGCTGCTGGCTCAGGCTTCGGGCCGCCTGCGCCGCCGCCGCTCGGCCACTACCTTCCTGCTCTTCGTCGCCAGCCTGCTGGCCACCGACCTCGCAGGCCATGTGATTCCGGGCGCGCTGGTGCTGCGCCTGTACGCAGCAGGGCGCTCACCCGCCGGAGGCGCCTGCCACTTCCTGGGCGGCTGCATGGTCTTCTTTGGCCTGTGCCCACTGCTGCTGGGCTGTGGTATGGCGGTGGAACGCTGCGTGGGGGTCACGCGGCCTCTGCTGCACGCGGCACGCGTCTCGGTGGCCCGTGCGCGCCTTGCTCTGGCTGCACTGGCCGCAGTGGCCTTGGCCGTGGCACTGCTGCCAGTGGTGCGAGTGGGTCACTATGAGCTGCAGTACCCTGGCACATGGTGCTTCATCGGCCTGGACCCAGCAGGCGGCTGGCGCCAGGCACTGCTCGCCGGCCTCTTCTCCGGCCTCGGCCTGGCCGCGCTGCTCGCCGCGCTCGTGTGCAACACGCTCAGTGGCCTGGCCTTGCTTCGTGCCCGCTGGCGCCGCCGCTCTCCTCGGCAACCCCCGATCTCAGGCTCCAACAGCCGAAGGCGCTGGGGTGCACGTGGACTCCGCTCAGCCTCCGCCTCATCCATCGCTTCGGCCTCCGCTGCCCCTAGCAGCATCCTAGGCCGTGGCTCAGCACGTAGAGCCCGCGCCCACGACGTGGAGATGGTGGGCCAGCTCGTGGGCATCATGGTGGTGTCGTGCATCTGCTGGAGCCCACTGCTGGTGAGGGGCACAGCGGCCCTTCCAGCCAAAGTTCTCCCTTGTCCTTCGCTCCCACCGTGTCCCTTCCCACCCTTTTCCACCCCAGAGTACTTGTGTCCTCTCTCCCTTCCCCATCCAGGGCGCCACCTCCTGGAAGCCAGACAGGAGAACCCGCCCTTTGCCCTCTCCCTCTGACATTCCACCCCTCCTCCCAGCCCCTTTATCTTTAACTTACTCCTTGTAGATCTTTGTAGTTCCCCCCACCCCACACACGCCCCCTCCCCAGCCCCACCCCTCTAGGTCCGATGCTTCATCTCAGCCCCCTTCCTCCACCCCACCCCATTTTTCTTCTCCCCTCCAGTGCCCTGCCCTTCGGAACAGGGCATTCTTTCTAGCCCAAACCCCCACCCAATGAAGGCCTTTGCTTTTGCCACGCCCTTTGTGCTCCTTTGCTAGTCTTTCCCTGAAGACATCCCTTTACCCTCCTGATGCTCCACCTGTTCTCACAGCCCCCTCCCATCCATCTCTCATCTCACGCTCCCACCCATCCCAGCCCCACGCTTCGCTGGTCCCCTTCTCTCACACCCACCCCACTGCTCACACCTGACTCACACCGGCTCCTTCCACAGGTGTTGGTGGTGTTGGCCGTCGGGGGCTGGGGCTCCAGCTCCTTGCAGCGGCCGCTGTTTTTGGCCGTACGCCTCGCTTCGTGGAACCAGATCCTGGACCCTTGGGTGTATATTCTGCTGCGCCAGGCTGTGCTGCGCCAACTGCTTCGCCTCCTGCCCCCGAGGTCCAGCGCCAAGGGCAGCCCCGCGGGGCTGGGCCTGAGCAGAAGCGCTTGGGAGGCCAGCTCACTGCGAAGCTCCCAACATAGTGGCCTCAGTCACTTCTAGACACACCTAGAGGCCCAGCAGCTAAGGTAGACCACTCTGACCCAGGCAAGGTCCACAGCGCGGAGCCTTTGAGAAATAAAGCCATTTTGCAGACCAGCCCAGGGCTGCGTGTCCGTTGGGGCTGCAGCACACATGTGACCGTGGGAGGGGCGGGAGGGTTGGCAGAGGCACAGGGTGCTCCTCTGGAGGTACAGTTCCGGGATTTGCCACACGGGGACCCAGAGGAGTCCAACGCGGAGCCAGAGACACAGGAGCCTGTGTAGAATGCGGAACCGCAGGCCCGGGATCTGGGATCCGGGCTCCACCGGGAGCAGACCAAGATAGTTGTAGAGCACTTCTTGCCCCTGCCACTGCCAGGACTGACTCCCGCAGCCATTTGCCCATTGTGGCTCTGAGTTCCCCAACACACCCCCAAGACCGTACCTCCAACCATGCCCTATCACTGCCTCTAATTCCAGACGTCCCTCAACACAGCCCCAAAACCCCGTCCCTTCGTGGCCTGTCCGTGCTTCCCACCATAGTGACAGCCCCCGAGTCCCCACCCTCCCTTGACCCTCTCCAAATAACACCCCACCATAACCCACAATGTCTCCTCATCATTCCCGATGCCCCCACCCCACTCCCCATTTCTGATCGCAGCCCTCCGTTCCCATTACTGCGAACAAGAAGAGCCGGGGATGCATGGAAACAGCAAACCCCAAAGGCATTTTTAAAAACTACTAACAGCTGGGAGGGAGCAGGGACGGGGGACAGGGCTAGCAGCCCCCCGCCACGAAGTCAAAGTCCCGGAAGGCCGCCTGCTCTGTGGCAGTGAGGGGCCGCGCATCTCGGGGCGGGCTCAGCGTGGGGGCCTCCCCTGTGAACTCCTCGTCGAAGTTGCTGACATCCGTGCGACCCGACAGCGTGGGCACGAAGGGCGGTGGCAGGCGACGGGCCAGCAGGGCGTCCCAGCCCAGGGTCTGCATGGGGTGTGGGGGACGGTCAGTGTGAGGGTTGGGGCACGGATGGCTTGTGGGGCCAGTCCCATGCACCCATCCAGCCCTGGATCTGTGGAGATCTATCTAATGAGTCACAAGATAGAATGGAAAAGTAGGGGAAACAGCTCAGGAAGGGTCACAGGGTGAGCGTGGGGGGCCCTGGTGGTCAGGGGAGAGCCTGGGCTCACACACAGGGCACTGGCTCCAACCAGGCTGGCCTGGAGTAGGCGTGGGTATATGAGGGTCGTGGGGTGCCAGTGTTGGAGGTGAAGCAATGAGCTGTTAGGGGGAGATGACCAGGCCCTTGAGGAGTGGGGGGTGTCCTCACCCTGAAGAAGGGCTGTTTCTTCACATCCTCTGCATCCCGCTCGCTGGACCCCAGCCTCCGCTCTGGATTCCTCCGCAGCAGCTGGAGCAGTAGGGCATTGTGTCAGTCTTCCCCCCTGGACCCTGAAACCCCTCCCCAGGCCCACGCGGGCTGGGAGGGTCCTCACCCTGCGCATGATGCCAATGGCTTCAGCTGACAGGAATCGGGGGTAGCGAACCTCATCGTTGACGATGCTGTCAAATACTTCTTCCTCGTCATCCCCTGGGAAAGGGGACTGGGGACAGGGAGAACAGGGTGAATGAATTGGGCAGCTGGGCCATGCCATGCCCAGGCCCACTCAAGCCCTCTGCTCTGGCTGCACTTCATATGAAGGGCAAGTCCCCATTTTACAATTTGAAAACTGAGGCCAGGGAAGAGAAGCCACCTGCCCCTGATCACACACATGTGGTGGAGCCAGGTTCTGATTCTACCCCTGGGCACATGCAGGTCCCAGTGCCATCCCCGGAACAAATAGGGTGGGGGCAACCTGGGGCCTCACCTCACCAACCAGCATCTCATAGAGCAGCACGCCCAGCCCCCACCAGTCCACAGCCCGCGTGTACGACGTGTCTGTCAGCACCTCAGGTGCCAGGAACTCCGGGGTTCCACAGAATGTGCTGGTCCGGTCCCCATAGCCCATCCCTGGGGCAGCAGGGACATGGGAGGTTATTGAGGAGTGGGGTTAGGGTCCAGCCAGCCTTGTCCCGGGATCAAGGGCGGGGTTGTGACATAACCTTGGTAGGGCTGGGGACTCCATCCCCCCCCCACCAACTCTGTCTAATGCCCGCAGATCCCCACCCCACCCCACCCCTCACCCTCCTTGCAGAGGCCAAAGTCTGCGATCTTGACATAGCCCTCGGTGTCCAGGAGCAAATTGTCCAACTTCAGGTCCCTGTGAGGGGTTGGGGGGATGTAAAAGAGGGATGAGTGGGAATGGGGGCCCTGCCTGAAGCCTGAGAGCTCCCCAGTGGGCAGAGCATGCACACACGCGCGCGCACACACACACACACACCTGTAGACAATCTTGTGTTCGTGGAGAAACTGTAGCCCCAGCACCACACAGGCTGAATAGAAGCTGCGGAGAGAGGCTGGCATGAGGGAGCCAGGCCTCCCCCCAGGGAAGACCATATAAATCTGGTTGTCAAATCCTCAAAGTCCCCTGTCCCCTCAGACTCCAGGAGCTGGGAAGGGGGCAGGGTCTCCAGGGGAAGGCCCAGGAAGGGGACTGAGGCATGGGGTGTGGGCGGGAGGCCAGGCAGGCTAGGCTCACGCAGCACGGGGTTCAGAGAAGACGTCGCTGTGGATGTGCAGCATCAGGTCCCCACCAGCTGAGTACTCCATCACGAAGCACACGTGCTCTGGCGTCTGGAAACAGCCAAACAGGTTCACCAGGAAGGGGTGTCCCGCACTGGTCACTGCTGCCAAGATCCTCTTCTCACACATGAGGCTGGGCAGGGTGGGGACAGGGGTCAGAGAGCACTACTGGTCCCTACCCCCAACTCTCACACTCCCTAGGTCCTCAAGAATCAGATATTTGTTGAGGGCCTCTAATGGCTGTGAAACCCTGGGCAAATTGCTCAATATCTCTGAACCTCAGCAGCCTCGTCTGCTAAACAGGCACCTAGAATCCACCTGTCACCCTAGTAACAGACTCCCAACTTCCTTTTGGGGAGGTGTCAGGGGCAAGCTGTTGGAGCACCCCATCTCCCTGGCCAGGAATTGATCAGGAATGAGGAAGCCAAGTCAGTGGGGCTTACTCTGCTGCAATTTTTTAAATGATTTTATTTATTTATTTTTAGATAGAGGAGAAGGGAGAGGAAAAGGGAGAGAAACATGGATCGGTTGCCTCTCATACTTGCCCCAACCAGGGACTGAACCTGCAACCCAGGCATGTGCCCTGACTGGGAATCAAGCCAAGCCACCTTTCACTTTGCGGGATGATGCTCAACCACTGGGCCACACTGATCAGGGCTCTGCTGGAATTTTTAAGGACGAAGGGCTAAAGCTGGTGGATGAGCCTTAAACTGCTGGGGTGGGGGACATCTCTGTCCCCATGTAGGGTCTGCAATCAAAGCCCATACACAGGAAAGTAGAACAGAGACATCTGAGCACCTGGACACAGCCATGCCTGAAGGTAGACACCCCTGGACATTTCTGATCTAGTGCAATAAATTCCTCTATTTGCTTAAGCCTGTCTGAATTGGGTTCCTGATTAACAAAAGGATGTCAAAGTGATCAGTGTTCCCACCAAGCATTTACAGGGGACCAGGCACTGTGCACAGTGCTCTAGATTTGGTCTCTCATTTAATCCACCTGATTACCCTGCAAGAAAGGCATTATTACTCCCCTTTTATAGATGGGGAGGCTGAGGTTCAAAAGGGCCTGCCCAGGATCTCTAAGCATGTCTGTGGCAGAGTTGGGATTTCAACCCAGGACCCAGACCCCAAAGCAGAAGAAATGCAATGGCACCATTAAGAGCACAGCCTTCAGGTCTCAAGTCCTTAGATTTGAATAATCCTGGACCTGATGCTTACTGGCTGTGTGACCTCGGGCAACTTGCTCACCTTCTCTGTGCCATCAGCAGAATGGGAGCAATAACAGTATTTACCACCTAGGGCTGTTGTGGGGAACAAATGAGTTACTAAATGTAAAGTGTAGAGTGGGTGTTTTCTGAGGGTTGTTATTATCTTAAGTGCTAGCTTAATTTCCCAGGAGACAAGACTGATGTTCACAGAGGGCCTGAGCAGGGTCCCCACCTCTCAACCTCATCTCGGGCCACAATGTCCCCTTTCTTCAGAGCCTTGATGGCAAACAGCTCCCCACTGGGCCGGAACTCAGAAAGCAGCACCTGGAACCACAGTGGGCAGAGGTCGCCTTAGCAGCCAGCCCAGGGACCCAGGGGTGTAGACTCCCAGCTCTTCAACCCCTTGCCCCCATCTCACCTTCCCAAAGTGACCCCGGCCCAGGACTGCCAGGAATTTGAAATCCTCCAGGGTCAAGGGTGACTTCCTGAGAGGGCTGTGGAGAGAGGACACTGGTGGGGATGGGGAGAGTGGGCAGGAGTGGTAGGTGGTGGGCAGGGGAGGGGTGTCACCTGCACAGGGTGGGGCCTGGGGTCTCCTGGGTCTCTGAAGGCACCTCAGATATAGTGGTTGTGTCCTGGATTGGTGCACTCTGTAGCAGAGAGAGGGTTAGAGTGAGGGAGGTCAAAGGCACCCCGTAACCACAATAGCCACCAAGGCTCTTGTCACCTCTGACCTCACCTCTCCTCCTGCTTGCCCCCTTGTTCCCTCCCCTCCAACCACAAGTTCCTCTCACTGTGCCCTGAACAGACCAGGCATGTTTCCACCTCAGCTCCTTTGCACAGGCCATTCCCTCTGCCTAGAACTCTCTTTTCCAGACACATGCACAGTTCCTCTTTTAGGCCTTTATTCAAATGTCACCTTCATAAGTGGTCAGCTGACCACTCCATTAAATAAGTAACAGACTCCCCCAACACCAACACCCTGCCCAGCTCCTCTGCTTTGTTTTTCTCCTCAGCACATTTTGTGCTGTAAGCATATTTTATCATTTATCTACCTATTCCCTTTATTGGTATTACCCCTTTGGAGCCACCTAATTTTCTTAAATTTAAAAATATATATTTATTGATTTTCGAGAACAGGGGGAGAGAGGGAGGGAGGGAGAGAGAGAGAGAGAGAAACATCAATGATTGGTTGCCTCCCAAAGGCAGACCGAGTGGGGACTGAACCTGCAGGCTAGTCACGTGCCCTGACTGGGAACTGAACCCCCAACCTGTTGTTGTATGGGACAACGCGCCAACCAACTGAGCCACACCAGCCAAGGCTGGAGCCACTTAATTCTTTATACCATATGTATATGTAACTTTGAAAAGGATCAAAATTAATAGTTTTATGGGAAAAAAGGTACCTACCAGTCCATCATCTTCCACTATAGACACTGTTCCAAAATTTCAATTAGTGCAAACAGGGTGAAAGGTCCTTTCCTGCCTCAGCTGCCTTCCCTGGAGCCAGCTACTATTAATGATTTCCTGAGTATCTTTCTAGATATGTTTTTATACCCACATAAGCAAAAGTGTCGGTACAGGCTCCATTTTTCTCGAAGCCACTATTGACAATATTCCAATCTTGCTTCTCCCACCGGACAATGTCTTGGGAATCATTCTACGCTGGCACGCCAAACCAACTTCATTTTCACAGCTGTGTACTATTCCACCGTGTTATTTATTTAGCACTAGTTCCTATGGGTGGACCCTGAGTTGTTTCCACTCTCCTGCTCTCACAAAGCTGCTGCAGCGCACATCCTGCCTGTGCGTGTGTGAAGGTTCAGGGCAGGTGTCCAGGAGTGGGGTTTCTGGGTCGGGACAGCGTCCATTTCTACCTCAGTCAGGTGGGCCCTCCCACGTGGATGGATGTAGTGACTGGCCGCCTCGCACGCCTCCCACTGGCTGCCTGTTTTCCTGCCTCTTTCCCAGCCATGGGTGTTATCTGTCATATATATGTCCACGTGAGTCCCCGTGCCTACACCATGGGTGGGTAAATGCTGTTTTTTCTATTGTCTGTGTGCTAAGGATGGCCTTTAAGTTTTTAAAGGAATGGGAAAATAATCAAAAGAATAGCTCCTGATCGATGAAAATGAAATAACATTGAAACTTTAGGGTGCACCAGTAAGGTTTTCCCAGATACAGCCACGCCCATTTGGGTAAGTCCTGTGCGTGGCTGCTTTCTACAATGGCAGTGTGGAACAGTCATGACTGAGACTATCGGGCCTACGAAGCTGAAAATATTGATTATATCACTCTTCACAGAAATATGCTGACCTCTGACTTAGATCAAGATGCAGAATATTCCCATCACTTGGCAGGCTCCCCTGTGTCCCCTCCAACAATAACCACCTCCTTCCACCCAGGCCAAGTTGCTCAGCTGGTTGGAGCACCATCCCATATACCAAAAGGTCATGGGTTCGATCCCTGGTCAGAGCACATACCTAGGTTGAGGGTTCAATCCCTGGCCGAAGCACGTATAGGAGGCAACGGTCAACGTTTTTCACACTGATGTGTTTCTCTTTCTTTCTCTTTCTCTCTTTCTCTCCCTTTTCCTCTCTAAGCATATCCTTGGGTGAGGATTTAAAAAATAAAAAAAGAAATAAAACCATCCCCTACCCTGTCCAGAGAAAACCACTATCTTGACTTTTTTTTAATTTATTTTTTAGAGAGACAGGAAGGGAGGGAGAAATAGAGGAAGAGAAACATCAATGTGTGAGAGAAACACAGATCAGTTGCTCTCGCACACGCCTCAACTGGGGACTGGGCCCACAACCCAGGTCTGTGCCCTGACCAGGAATTGAACTGGTGACCTTTCACTTTGGGAGGCGATGCCTGAGCAGCTGAGCCACACTGGTCAGGCCTTGACTTCTATCTTTGACATGAGTTTTTAAACATGCTCATTTTTACAGGACAGTGCACTGAGCACAGAGGTGAGGTGGCTTGGCATGGGTCACATAGCTAGGAGGCCTGACTCTTGAGCTCACGTTTTTATTGAATATAAAGAACTGGACCCAGGTTCAGCCATGGAGTGCTGTGTGACCCAGGAAGCTCCTGGTGGTCTCTGGGCGTTCAGCTGGGAAGGAGGCACCCTGGCGCTGCCTAGCTAGGCCTAGTGGGGGAAAGAGAGAGATGCTTACCAGACTCAGTGGGCTGGAAGGAGGGCCTAGAGGGCTCTTCTGGGGTGAGCTGTCTGAATCAGCACCAAGGTTCAGCTTCTCCACGGATATGTCGCTGCAGTACAGAAAAGGAGGTTGCATTTGGACCCAGCACCCTGGGAAGCAACTGGGGCAGCTAGGATCCCCACAGCCTTCCCTCCTTACCCTGTGGACCGGGTCTCAGATGCAGAAGCCCCGGGGCTGAAGGTGCCCGTGGCTGTGGCATTGGGAATGAACCTTCGAAGCAGCCGCACCCAGGTGGCCACATCGATGTTCATCTGCCTAGCACGCTGGAATGCCTTCCCTGGGGAGACGGGCAGTGTCACACTCTGTGATGCTCCCGGGGCCCCTGGCCTCTCCCCGGCCCCAACCCACCCACTCACCTTGCTGCTTGGAGAAGATTTTCTTCTGCCGTCGAAGCCGGGGTATCCTTTCAATGACAGGATTGTGGAAGGTGACCTGGGGAGAAGGGTCAATGGGTGAACACCCTCACTCACCTCCAGGCACCTTGGTGGAGAAGCCCTCAGGAACACAGGTGTGCATACCCATGTTTTGGGGGCTCCAATCACTGTGGCATTGCATCATATTAAGGGGTTACAAAGCCAATCCATCATTTGGCAGGGCCACCCCCTAAAGTGCCATATTGGAAAGATAAGAAGCAGGCACCCAGGTTTTTCTCAAGGGGTGGGGAGGGAGTGTGACTCAACAAGATGCAAGTTCAACTCTAGCAAACAGGTGCTACATCATCTAGTGCCCCGATTCCCAAGGGCGGTCCGAGAACTGCAGATCAGCGTTACCTGGTAAGGTGCTAGAAATGCAGATCCTTGGGCCCCCGACCTGGACCCACTGATTCAAAAATACTGGGGTATAGTATAGCCCAACGGTCTGCATTTTAATAGCCCTCCAGGTGCTACTAGTGCCCATCCAGGTGGGGCAACCATTGGTCTAATTGAATTCGCCCAACAGCAACACATCTTCTAGAAAGGGCTGAGTCCCAGGATGGTGTCACTTTATGTGTCCAATCTGGCTGCCACACGTGGCTATTCAAACGAAGTACAATTTAAGTAACATTAACATTTCAGTTTCCCAGTCACACTAGCCATGCTTCAAGTGGCTAGTAGGCAGGCAGCTACTACACTGAAATATGAGGACATAAAACATTTCCTTCCACAACAGAACGCAACTGTTGTCGGCTTGTTGACAACAGAACCACATGAAGCTCTACTGGACGGCATTTGGGAAAAGCATAAAATGCAATCAAACGCTATAGTTAAACCCTGAAGGCTTCCGAATTTGCCCCCATGGCCAACCCCCACCATTCTCGCTTGGTTTTAGTTGCTGACGGGAGGAGCTGCCCTGCTGTTCAGGTTTCCTTCCCTGGGCCTGCACTGTGAGATCATGTAGGAGTTGACGTACGGCAACGGGGCTATGGGAGATATGTGCGTATACATAACACAGGGCCCATGGTATGTTAGAGGCAAATTTTAAAACATTTTTAGAATATTTTGGCTAAAAGAAGGGGCCAGGGACCTTCCTTTTCTGTGCCTCAGTTTTCTCCTCTGTCAGCTGTGCATTGGGTTGTTGTGAGGACTGACAAGTTAATGTCAGCAAAGCCCTTGGGACAAAGCTTGACCCACACTACAAGGGGTCAGCTAGACCATGGCCTCTCAACCAGGGAACATTGGCGATGTCTGGAGACAATGTGGCTATTACAACTGGGGGGCTGCTACTGGCATTCTGGGCGTGGAAACCAGAGATGCTGCTCAATACCCAACTGCGTGCAGGATGGCCCCTGCAGCGAGAACAATCCGGCTCCCCACTGTGTATAGTGCTCAGGGCAGGGTGGGGTACCCTGATTTGCACCCTAACACCCTTGCAGAAGGAATCTCTCTATGCATCCGTGGCTCTGGTAGCACATGTTGCCACGCACCACGACATGTTGCTAAGTTATGCTTGTCTTTTCTAGCTAGACAAAATTTTGTGATTTTAATTTTTTTAAAAATCTTGCCTCAAAACAAAACCAATCCAAGTATAAGTCATGTCACTGATGTGACTAATTACATGTGCTAATTTACATGTGCTCCCACTTCAAGGTTCTGAGACCAACTGAAAGCGTATCTTTTCTTTCTAGAAAACTGGGAGCTGGAGAGGAAGGAAGAATTTTCTCAGGGTCAGGGGTTGGGCTGTACCTCAGCAACCAGGCAGCCCTGGGGTTCCATATCCAGCTGGACTTCATGCCTCTCATTGTCCAAGAAATCTTCCAACTTCAGGAATTTGAGGGCGCACAGGCCCCGCTGGTCCCGCCAGAACACAGCCAGTTCCAGTTCCCGTGCCTCAAGGGAAAGGAAGAAGGCCATCATTTGGTGTGCCCAAGGCCCAGAACCCTCCTCCTTCACACCCCATCGTCCCCGAACTTAGCTCACCCTCTCCAGCTCCAGGGTGAAGCTCTGGTCCCAGGCGTTGGGGCCACATGGCTTCCAGGATGTCTGTCCCACCACTGTGTTATCTAGCTTGAGCACAGTGCTAACCTCACCTGGAACGGGAGGGGGATGGGGGAGGGTCAGGAAATGCTGCAGTGGGAGTATATCTCTTATACCTTATTAAATATTTTTTATCATATTATTTTCTATCATAATATTCTGCTATGCTATCTTGACAAAGCTTTACAGTTCTACCTTTCACATTAAGGCTTTTAATCCACCTCCAGTTGATTTTTGTATATGATGTGAGGTAGGGATCCAAATTCACTTTTATTCTATATGCATATTCCAGCAATATACTCCTAAATATTTACCCTAGAAAAATGTATGCAGATATACATTAGGAGATGCATAAATATGGTGCTTATATAATGGCCCCAAACTAGAAACATCTCCCTGTCCACTAACAGAAGAGTTAATATATAAATGACAATTTAGTCTTATTAATTGAACCAAGAAATTGTTGATATTCAACTATTTTGACCTAAAAAGAAAGACATCACTTTGATACGGCTCAGTTTAAGACAATGCACGATTAAACAGCAGTACAAGTGCATGAACGAACTAGAGCTCCACACAGCAGTACGGATCTGTCTCCCAAACAAGGCTGACTGAAGCAAGCCACTGCTGTGGAATACGTTTTATGCGCTTCCACATACAAGAATTTCGAACATCAGGCAAAAGTAAACTATATTGCATACATAGGGACTAAAATTACAAAGCAAAAAAAAAAAAAAAAAGATAACCATAAAGTCAGAACAGTAGCAACCTCTAGGACAGAGGAAGGGTCTGGGACTGGGGAGGGTGCCCGGGGGGGTCTTACAGAGAATTCTATTTCTTGATCTGGGGGGTGGAAACATGAGTGTTTGCCCTATTGTTATTCTTCTTTGATACACACTATTTTGTGTGTATATGGGTGTGTATGTGTGTGTGTGTGTGTATATAAAAGCTTTTTTAACTGTGGTAAAATTCACGTAAGTTACCATCATAATCATTTTTAGGTGTACAGCTACATGATACTGAGTTTATTCACACCGTGACCATCCCTAGAACTCTTCCATCTGCTCAAACTGAAACTCTGTCCCCATACATATTAACCCCCCATCCTCCTCCCCCAGTCACCGGGAAACACCGTTCTCTCCATCCCTATGAACTGGACTACCCTAGATACCTCGCATAAGTGGAGTCATACAGTGTTTGTCTTTCTGTGACTGGTTTACGTCACTGAGCATAATGTCCTCAAGTTCACCCATGTTGCAACATGTGTTAGCATTCCCTCTAAGGCTGGATAACATTCCATCATATGGTTACACCACATTGCGTTTAACCATTCGTTCTTCAGTGGACATTTGGGTTGCTTCTACCTGTTGACCATTGTGAGTTGTGCTGCTGTGTACATCACAGTGTACAAACAATCTCTTCAAGACCCTGCTTTCAACTCCTTCAGGTATATACTCAGAGGTGGGACTGCTGGGTCACATGGTAATTCCATGTTTAACTTTTTGAGGATCTGTCATGTTCTTTTCCATAGTGGTTGTGCCATTTTTCACTCCAAGCACAAGGGTTCCAATTTCTCCACATATAATACCTGCTGTTTTGTCTTATAGTATCCATCTTTTTTGTTTTTAATTTTTTATTTATTGATTTTAGAGAGAGAGGAAGGAGGGAAAAACATCAATTTGTTGTTCTACTTATGCAATCACTGGTTGATTATTGCATGTGCCCTGACTGGGGATTGAACCTGCAACCTTGGTGTATCAGAGGATGCCCTAACCTACTGAGCTACCTGGCTATAGCCTATAGCATCCGTCTTAATGAGTGTGATGTATTTGTTTGTTATAGTGTTACAAATGTGGAGTATCCTAGGGCCATACCTCCCCCACAAGGGTTCTTGACGCCCACTCACTTGTGTTCTCAGCTTCTGCTTTGAGGCTGCTCCGGCCACTGAGGCTTCCACTTCGGCTATAAAGGCCCCGGGCTGGGCGGCTCAGGAAGGGGGTGCGGCTGTCTGGGGTCCCAGGCCCTCCCGTTGAGAATGAGGAGTTCCAGGGGATGGTCTCTGGAAGGTCCTTGCAGCCCACCACACGCACCTCCAGCGTCCCTGAGGGTCAAGATTGGGGGGATCAAATTTGGGCAGGCTGAAGGGAGGAGACCCCAGGTGAAGTGAACATATACAGAAGCAGCCAGCATGCCAGTGGGAGCTGGTGAGGGATAACCAGAGTGGGGCAGGGGGTCTGATGCAGGGGTGGCTATGGCCAGAAGAAATATGGGACCATGGGCCACGCTGGGGAGGGGCTCCAGATGCTGGAATTTAAGGACAGAAAAGAGGTTCAGGGCACAGGCTGGAAGTCCAGGCAAGGAGAAACAGTAAAACTAGGGGGCCCAAGTATGATCAAGAGGGTTGATCTGAGGTCTGGGGAAGGCACTGAGGTAGGTGCTGGAGTCTACTGTAGGGCTGGTGTGGTGAGAGAGTGGCTGAGGAGTCTAAGAGGGGTGGGGTTGATGCTGGGCCAGAGGTTCAGCGCTGATGGTTCTGCGAGTGAATGGCTGGACTGGAGGACTATGGCTGCAGGAAAAAGAGCCAGGTAGGGAGGGTGGGGGAAGTGAGAGTAGGGGGGAGGAAAGAAGTCCAGAGTCAGAGGGCAGGGTAGGACAGCAAGTCCAGGGTGCAAGCGGCCGTCTGGATTAGAGAAATGGGGCCCAGGCTAGAGGACTGGGGTAAAGGGGAAAATGAGGGAACAGTGAGATGGAAGTCTGGAAATTCGGGTGGGGGTGAGGGGTAGGGGTTTTGGGGCTGGGGACACTGAAGGGCTAGGAGTCCAGAGCTGTGGGAGTGGGTTCGTGTAGGAGTGGTCGGGACCCACCTGTGAGGGGCGAGGGCTTGCATAGGGTGCTATAGTGCGTGGCAGGGAAGGGCCCGGCCAGGCGGGCACTGAAGGCTGCGGACGAGGCTGCCACGAGCTCCTCGCGCAGCAGCCGCCCCTTGGGGTGGTCGGCGGGCAGCTCCCCAAGTCTCCTCTCCAGAGCCTCTCGAAGGAGCCCCAGCTTCTGGTTAGACTCAGTCAGCTTCAGCTGGGCCTGCAGTGGGAGGGGCAGGGCCGGGCTGGGGATGCAGCCAGGCTGAGGGTACCTTTTTCCAAGGGGAGATCCAGGCCTCTCCACCCACTAAGTTCTCCCTAGGGCTCCTTTTCCCTGGAGACCCCAAACACAAGCTGTCTTGGTCCTACCCCTGAGCTCTCTGAAAACGAGGCCCAGGCACTGCACCCTGCTGAATCCCCATCCCTCACCAAGGCCAACCCAGGCAAGGCCCCGCCCCTAATTGCGAGGTCCCACCCTCACTTACACCCTGCCCTCAGTGAAGGCCCTGCCCTTCACACCCGGAAGACCCGGGGCTCACCTCGCTGACCGCCTTGCGGTCTGGAGCCTTAGCGGAGCTGAGCAGGCGCAGCACGTTCTTGGCGCCCTCTGCCACTGCGTGCTCCACTCGGAAGTGGTGCCGCAGCTCCTCAATGCGCAGCTCCACGGCGCCCAGGTCCGGACTCCCTGTGGGCATGGGACTTGAGGCAGTGAGGCTAGCCTGGAATCCAGGGCCAACCAACCCAGACCCAGACACACAGCCCTCCGCAAGAACATGTACTGGCGACAGCCATATGGACACTGACATGCATCAAGTTTCACCCAAGGGGTGGTCAGCCTCTTTTATCTAAATACTGTCACCCACAGAGATGGTCCCACGGACAGAGGCTGTCACATTGGGGCAGCCATATACACAGGCATGCTGTCAACACAGGCTTGGGGACAGAAACATTGTCAGGGTCCCACTTCATCCCCAGGGACTGTCATGGGGACACCACGGACAAATGGACAGCCACGAGGATAGAGTCACACAGACACAAGGACACTCTTAAAAAAATAACTTTTATTCATTGCTGATGGGAATACAAGTTGCCTTTCAATGGAGGCAGTTTGGCCATATCTATCAAAATCACAATTGTATTTACTCTTTGATCCAGCAACCAAATTCCAGGGCTGTGTCCCATAGAAACATCTCTGCACTTGACATACACACACGGTTACACATGGCAGCCTTCCTTCTAAGAGCAAAAGACTAGAAACAGCCCAATTTCCCTTGGCAAAGGGACACTGTCACAGGGCAGACAGACATGATCACAAGACCCTTACGAGACACAGTCACACCATGGCAGAACTCCCGGGACTCTAACTCCAGCCCAGGGAAAATTGTAAGGACATAATCACACTGCCACATAGATATGACATAGAGATGCCAAAGAAATGCCACCACAGGCAGGGCAGTGTCATTGATACTGATAGACATGGAGAGGCCCAATGTCAAAGGGAAATAGGCTGGCTGTCACACCCAGTATGAAGTCACAAGAACACAGCCATGGCTTGACACGAGACACAGCCAGTTACCCAATGGACACAGGAACAAGCACAAGGACATACTGTCACATAGGTGTAGGAAACGTGTCACCCAGAGGCCCAAGGTCACAGACACACTTATCCATGGCTGCAGATTCCAGGGACAGTCTCTCTGTCCTGTATGATGACCCGTATGCACACACTGGCACTCAGTCACAGAGAGTCATACTGTTACCCACAGGTGTGTGGCACTCACCTGGACACCGACAATACAGACAGTGTCACAGAAACCCTGACATTCACAGGCATGCCGTCTGACAAACATAGTCACACCCTTGCTTCTGGACCTGCTCTCACATGGCGCTCAGACAACCACTGAGACTTTGACACGTACACGACAGCACAGTGTCACCAAAGTCATGGTATCACTTGGAGGCACGTGGCCGTGATCATACCATCACACACCATCACTGAGAAACCCACAAGGATACTCACAACACAGGTGGGCAATCACACAGGTCACACTGACACCCCCTCTGAAGGACACACATATTGTCATCTGAGTTACAAGCTGCACTGCTGTGGTCTGAGGGTGTCTCCCCAAAATTCCTATGTTGAAACCCAGCCCCAGTGTGGCAGTATCAGGAGGTGGGACCTCTGGGAGGTGATTAGATCATGAAGGTGGAGCCCTCATGAATGGGATTAGTGCCTTTATAGAAGAGACCCCCGAGAGCTCCCTCACCCCTTTCACCACATGAAGACACAGCTAGAAGACATCATCTATGAACCAGGAAGTGGGCCTCACCAGGCACCTGAATTGCCAGCACCTTGATCTTGGACTTCCAGCCTCCAGAACTGTGAGCAGTAAATTTCTGTTTATTAGCCCCCCAGTCTATGGTTCTGTAATAGCAGCCCAAGCACCCTAACACCCACCAATAGCTGACTTTCCTCTGTCGTGGTGACGCTCACATTATCACAGTTGCCAGGGCACAGAGTCAACCACTGGTCCCAATAGTCACACTGACACTAACACACATCAGCAGCACAGACACAGCCACACAATCATCAAGACCCTACCCCAAATGCAGGTTGACAATCAGGCTGAGATACCCCCAGGCGTTCACTGACAGAGATCCACAGGCTGTGGAACCCCACAATTCTACACACCAGGAACCGACATGACAAAGCAACCACTCAGTCCAGGCGGCTGCAATTATTCTATGAAGAGCCAGGGAGTAAATTATTTTTGGCTTTGCAGATCACACAGGCCCTGTTGCCACTACTCAGCTCTATTGTCCCAGTGAAAAATTGGCCTTAGATAATAGTAAATGAAGGGGTATGGCTGTGTGCCAATAAAAACTTTATTTGCAAAAAAAAAACCCCAAAAGCAGTAGCAGATTTGGCCTGTGGGCTATAGTTTGCCAATACCTGACTTAGTATAAACCTTGAGTGGGACAAAATGGGAAACTGAAACCCAGAAAGGGCTGGGAATGGGTTCTAGTCACAGAGTGAGTCACAGCACCCACCTCCCCACTACAGAAGGGGATCCCTCACAGGGTTGGGAGCTAAGCTCCACAAGTTGAATGCAGGCTAAGCTGTCTCAAGGCGAGGGACTCACCTTGGGCCTCGTCTGGGGCTGCCTGGCTCTCCAGCTGGCAGGCCTGCAGCGCCCGGCGGAGCTGCATGCGGATGATGTCAATTTTGGTCTTACTGTCCTGTAGCATCTGCTGGGCCGTCAACAGCAGCTTCCGGTCCTGGGGGCAGAGGTGGGCCGTGAGAGGATGGCTAGAGAGCTGGGGTCCAGCCACTGGTTCTGCTGTCCACACAGTGCAGGCCCTGGGAGACTGTGTGACAGAGTGTTTGTTTGTGTGTTCCTGGATGTAGAGGAGTGATATAGCCCATGGGGCTTGAATCCTGGCTCTGCCACAGCTGTGTGACTTTGGGCAAGCCACTTAACCTCTCTGGGCTTGTTTCCTCAATCTGCAGGAATGGGATCAGTATAAGAGCACTGATACCCACTGGGCTGACGATTAAAGGAGCTGATCTGCACATAGTGCTCAGGGCTGTGCCTGGCACCGGCAGGCACTGTATGTGCGTCAGCTGTTCGCACACATGCCTATCCCCATGGCAGGTGTAGCACTGACTGCGGCCACGTGGGTGCGTCTCCAAGGGTGACTGGGTGTGTGTGTGAGACAGTCTGCTATAAATGGGGCTCTGGGTGTTTGTGTGTGCAGTTCAAGGCACGGCGACGACTGGGCATAGCCTGGGACCCCTTGTGTGCACAAGGGCTGGACACTGATTTGGGATTTTTCCATCTACTTTGTGCTGTGTTTCAAAACCAGGCAAAGCTAACCTGTGGTGACGGAGGCCTGGGTATTGACTAAAAGGAACAGGAGGGACCTTTCTGGGTGACTGGAAATATTCTGGACTTTGATGGGGGTAGCATGTACATAGTAAAACTTCATCAGGCTGTACACTTCAGTTTTCCACAAATTATGTCTGTATGTTACACCTCAGTAAAAGGTAGAAAAAATAATCTGTGTGGTCCATGTCCTCACATGTGTATACAAGAGTGAGCAAATGTCTGTAGCAGCAGGTCTGTGTGAGTGTCTCTAGGTGTCAGTCCAGACCCATGACTGTGTCTCCCCTGTTGGTATGACTGGGGGGGTGTCTTTGGGATAACTCCAGTCACTGGCTATGAATTGAATGGTGTATCTGTGGGTGTAGGTAGTGTCTCTATGTGTTACGATGGTGCGTGCATCTAGGTGTTGCTATGACTCTGTGACTCTAGATGTTATGACCATGCGTGTGTTTCTGTATGTTAGAGTGATGATGAGAGTGCATCCAGGTGCTGACCTGATGTGTCAGGGAGATGCCAGTAGCAGTGAGTGGCCACATGGTGACCTGACCACGTATACCCTTAAGTTCCTGGGTGGGCAGGGGTGCAACTAAGTGTGGGAGCACAGTCTCTGACGTGTGTCTGATATCACACACAGTCACCCCGTTTCCCATATGCCCCTAGGAGCTCTCTATACCCCAGTCCTGCCTCCCAGCCACCCACCAGCCCCTGTCCTTCCCCGCCCGCTGTCCATGGGCATGCAAGCACATGGGATACCTGCTTGTGCCCCCACCTTGGTGCTGCCATTGCTGTACGTCTGGATCATGTTCTCCGCCCCCTGCTTCACCTTCAGCTCAATGGCCAGCTGCTTCTCCAAGCCAGCCACGCGACTCAGGTTGGTGGCTGAGCAGGCCGGGCCACTCTCACCAGGGGATTGGGGGGCATCTGCAGAGGATGGATGTGACAGAGTCACCAAGGTCCTCACCTCCAGCTGCCTGGGAGGTTTGGCCCAGCTGACAGGACCTGCCCTCTGCCCAGCCTGGATTCCATCCCTAGACCAGGGCCCTGAGGATCCAACCACCCCAAACCTCGCAGGGAACCCTCTCAGGGCTGGGGTGGGACCAGCATGAATGAGCATGCGCTAGTGTCCAGGTGTGCATGAGTCCTCAGTGTTGGTGGGACCATGAACAGAAGCCCCTAATTCTTTACACAGCTGTTCAGAGTCCAGGGGTGTGCTGTGGTTATGTCTGTAACTCATGGGGTGTTGGCAGGATGAAAGGAGTGTCTCCCTCGGTGAGTGTGCAACCACGTGAGACAGTAGGTGTTAAAAAGGCTGTGTGAGATCCTGGGTGCTAGGGCAACCCTTTGCGTGTGTTTCCAACTGTGGCACAACTATGTGCTCAGATCTCAGGTGCTGGTTATGACCATGTCTGAGTGTCCGAGTGTAGGTATGGCCTCATATTCAGGTCTCTGGCTGCTGGCATGGCTCTCTGGAGAGTCATGTGACTGTGTGGGGGGAAGCTCCAGGTATAGATGTGAGCATATGAGATTCTGGGTGTTGGCCGAACTCTCTCACTGCCTAAAGAGCGTTGACAGGACAGTCTGGGTCCCTAGCTGTTGATATGCCTGCCTATGTGTATGGAAAGGCTGTTAGTGTAAGTGGCATTGAACCTTCAGGCCTTATCCCATCATGTGTATAAGTCTCTGGCTGCAGGTGGGACAGTGTACGTCTGAAAGAGCTGGGCAGCTGTGTGTGTGTGAATCTGTGAGGGTTGTGTAACCATGTGTGAGTCTCTGGGTGTGGTCTATGTTGGTGTGACTGCGTACATTTGTTTGGGTGCTGGGTGGCAGTATGGAAATCTCTGGGTATTGTAGTGACTCTGAGACTTTCAGGGTATTCACATGATAGTGTGTAGGTCCTTTGGTGTTGTCCAGGTGTTGGTATGACTATGTGTGTCTTTAGGTACTTGTGTGACACTGCAAGTCTCTGGATGTTGTTCAGGTGTTGGTGTGATCATGTATACCTTTCTCTGGGTATTGGTTTTGATGTCTGTTCTAACTGTTTTGAGGCTGGAGGCTGTTGTGATTGAGTGTGTCTCCCTAGGGGTCAGCAGAGATGGGGCTAGCCTTGTTCTGGGGACCTGCGGCTGAGCTCCTGGCAGTGGCTCCCCTGCAGTCCCACCTCCCCTGCGAAAGGCCCTTCTCACCATGGGTGGCAGCCGCAGGGTCAGGCAGCACCACATGCGCATGCAGCTCCTGCAGCTGCTGGTGCAGCAGGTCGAGCCGGCGCGAGGAGCCGCGCAGCAGCAGCTCCACAGGTCCGAGGCTGCGGCCCAGGTCAGTGGTGGCCCGCCGTAGGTTCTCGGCACCCTCCTTCAGCTTTAGCTCCTTGCGGATCTCTCGCCGTAGCCGTTCTCGCTCTAGTTCCAGCTGCTGTTGCACCCCGGGGGCTGCCAGGTCTGCGCCGGCCAGGCCCAGCTGCTCCAGTAGGGACCAGCTGCGGGGCTCACTCTGTGGAGGACGGAGCAGGGTCAGTGGGACCAGGAGGACGCAAGGTGCAAACTGCACTTGGCTAGCCAGGCCTGGCCTCCTCCCAGCCCAGGGCTCCCAAGACAGGACCTGCTCCACATCCTCTGACCACCAAATCGGAGGTGAGACAAAGCCCTGTCTCGGGGGCCCCATGGGTACAGTCCTATCTCCCTTCATCTGTTTCTTACACAGTTCCCATTGCCCACTGTGCTCCCTGAACTATAGGAGTTCCCTAGGACAGGCCCTGTCTCCTTTCCATTGCCTCCCAAACTAGAGGAGCCCCAGTGACAGCCCCTGTCTCCCTTTCCATTGCCCTCCAAGTGACAAGGTCCTGAGGGCGGACCCTTTCTCCCCTGTGCGGTCCTTCCAGACTAGGAGGTTCTAAGGGCAGGCCCCACCTTCCTTCTGCTGCCCCCCAACAAGGAAGTATCAAGGGAAGGCCCCTGCTGCCCCCCAAACTATGGGGTTGGGGCTCCAAAAGCAGGCTCCTTCTCCTCTTGGCTAAGTTTCAAACTACAAGGTGCCAAGGGAAGGTGAGACCTTCCCTTCATCTCCACCTAAGAGGTCCCAAGGACAGGCCCCGTTTCCCCTCCTGTCATCTTCTACAGCCCAGACCCTAAGGAGCAGAGCCCTGTCTCCTCCTTCTGCTATCTCCCTGATGTGGGAGCCCAAAAGGGCCCCAAGAGTTACATCTTCCACACAAAAAAACTCTAACCCATCTCCTCCCCTCTGTCCAAAACTGAGGAGTACCAAGGGCAGGGCCTCTTGCCTGTGCCGCTTGGGTCCTCTTCTGCCCTCCTCCCACAGGAACCCCAGCCCCCACCTCCAACTCCTGGTCCAAAGTAGGATCAGCCTGCGCCATCCTGGGTCCCGGCTGAGGGCCCTGCCCTCTTCCTGAACCTCAGCCCTGCCAGGGCCTCTCACAGGCCACTTCCTCTTTCCTGCTAGCTCCCAGCAACCCCTGCGTTGGGCCAGCTCCGGGGCTCTAGTGCATCTAGGGAACCTTTCCCCTCAGCCCCCATCTGAGTGGACTTGAAGACAGACTCCCCCAAGTGTACACAGGCTCCTGGGGCAGACCCCAGGGTACACACACTCTCATATACCTACAGGTATGTGCACAGAACATGGGTGTATACTGATATGCAAATGTCCATGAGTGTTTACATGAGCCAGCCCCCTGCCTGCAGATGCAAGCCATCACAACTTCCGGCTTCTTCTCTGGGTGCTCACTGCTGCTGACCACAGCCTGGAGGCCTAGGGGGCGTGGCTGGGCCAAGGGCACCTCCCTGAGACCTAATCAGGAGAAGACAGCACTGGAGGGGTGGGGTGACAGTACTCCCAAACCAGCAGCCCTCTGAAGCTCAAATATGACTTGAGTAATAATAATAGTAATAATAACAGTAGTTACTACAAGCTGCACCTAGGTCAACTAATGAAGTCCATGAGGCAGGTTCTATTATTACCCCATTTTTGAGATGAGGAAACTGAGGCCCAGAATGATTATATAACTTGCCCCACGGTCTCACAGCCAGCAAGAAGCAGAACCAGGATTTAAAACAGGAATGCCTGGGACCCTAGTGCAGGCTAGCTTGCCAGGTGTTCTCCCCGCACTGAGAGAACCCATTTCAGAGATGAAGAAAGTCTTCCTTGACTTGGCTCCTAACCAACCCCAAGAGCAACTGCTCCCAGGGAGGGTTTATGAAAGCCCAAGAGCCTCATTCCCACAATCCTACCAACCACTCACGTTAATCCTGAGCAGCTGCCATTATTCTCCCCCACCTTACAGGTGAGGAAACAGGCTCAGAAAGACGACAGAGCACTTCTCAATGGGAGGGGAGATTTTCCACATCCCACCTCTGGGGGCATTTGGCATCACCCAGAAATATTTTTGGTTGTCACAACTGGGGGTAGAGAGGGGGTGCTACTGGCATCTAGTGGGTTGAGACCAGGGATTCTGCTCAACAACCTATGGTGCACAGGACAGTCCCCACCTCAAAGAATGATTCAGCCCTGAATGTCAATAGTGCTGAGACTGAGAAACCCTGGGTTAAAGGACACAGACTGACACCCTGGGCAGCTGACCATGACTGCCGGTAAACCTTTCACAGCAGCCCGCCTGCAGAGTGCTGGTCTATGTCTCTCCCTCCATGAACACCCTCTTAGTCCCATTTTTCTAATGGCAGAACCGAGGCTCGGATAGGCAAAGGCGCTTGGCCCAGGACACATGGCAAGGAAGTGACAGCACTGGAATTTAAACCCAGGGTCATCTAATACTCCCACTCCCAACCAGGCCCTGCCCACTGCCCAGCCCCACCCAGCCCCCAGCAGGCAGAGCAGGGGTACAGCCAGGAAGGAGCAGAACCATTTCAAATGGGGGCCCAGACAGAGCGGAGCAGGCGCCCTCTGGCAGCTGACGCCTGAGAATATGCAGAGCAGAAGGGAGGGAGGCCTGGCCTTCTGGGTTCTCCTCCCTAGAGGTGACTCACTCCTACCCAGGAGGCAGGGGTCACCGGAGGGCCAGCAGGGTGAACACTTGAATCAGGAGCCTGGCCCAGCCTTAAAGAATCCCTGCTCCCCCACCTCTCACTGTAAAACAGGAGACCGAAAGTTCAGAGGGCCCACCTCCCAGAATTCCCCCCTCTTCCAAGAGCAGCCAGGGACCTAGACCCCCACGTCCGGAGATTTCAATGCTTTGGGCGTTTCCGGAATCTGAACAGGACATCCGTCTGCCGGACACAGAACAGACAGGCACAAGTTGGACAGACAGAGGGATAGGGTGGCAGGCCCAAGCAGCCACAAGAAAGGGATGGGACAGGAGGGGAGGGGTGAAAGCGGGCAAGAGATGGGAAAGGGAACCAGGGCACAAGTTCAGCCTCGTTCCAGGAATCACAGCCTCCATCCAGGTCATATTTGATACACACCAAGTACATGCATGTGCTGGGGATTCCTCAACTGCCCTCCCAGGGCCAGGGGGAGAGACAGGAACCCTGGCCCTCCCCAGCCCCAAGGTCTGACCTTGTGTGATCTGCAACACCAGATACGCCCAGCTCCTCGGCAAGGCTGGCAGGCCATCAGCAGGACTGGGGTGGGGGACAGGGGGACATGGGGGAGACACAGAGGGGATGAAGGGCAGGTGCAGAAGGAGACGAGAACCCGGTTACACAGCACCACAGGACAACGGTGGGATGGTGAGGCACTAAGGGGGCACAGGACATGTCTCAGATTTGGGTCACTGAACCAAAGGTCAGAAGTCACCCTGGCCATGTTTGTCAAAGGTGGGGAAGGTGAGTTCAGGGCTGTCATGTCTACAAGGTGGCACAGGGAGAACATGGCTGGGCGGCAGATTGGAGCCAGTCACCTGTGCCCCTGCATGTGTGTATACCTGTGTGTAAGAGGGTGGGGGCGCCGTGGGGGGGGGGGTGACCCAGCCCTGCTACACATGCCCAGGTAGGATTCCAGGTATGAGAGAATCCCCAGCCTGTTGACCCAGGTACTCCCACCTGGGATCAGGTTCCACCTGGCAGCCCAAGGGTGGCCCTGTGGATTCCCCGTCCCCCCACCTAGTGAGGTGACTCTGACACTTCTGCCAACAAGTGCCAATCCGGGAGCGTCGGGGACCCTCGTAAAACTCAAGTCTAGAGGCGGGGCCGCTGGAGCTTTGTTTTACCAGGGAAGGTCACGTGCCGGGCCCGGTGGCCTCCTCCCCTCCCTAGGCAACAAGCCAGGCACCTGCCCCAGGTGGAGCGGCACCTGCCGAGAACCGAACACTGAGGGGAACGGGGTGGGGGAGAGTGACGGGGGCTAATAGGCACTAGGACGCAGAGTCACTCTCAGACAACCAAAGTCGCGCCTCCGCGGCGCCCCCTCAAATTCTTGGGGACGGGTGAAGTTTGGGGGTGCAGCGAGAGCTTCCGGGACCTCCCCGCTGCCTCCGGTGCGTACCTCTACCTGCCGAGAAGGGGGCAGTGCTGACTCCACCGGGCCGGCCCAGAGAGGGGACGCCAGGCGCTCGGGAGGCTCCCGCCCTGGCCGCCCTGGTCTCAGGGATTCCAACAACGCGTGGGCGGGGGTGCCCGGCGCCCGGCGGCCGCAGAGCGGCTGCAGATGCAGGTGCGCCTACCTGCACGGCGTCGCTGGCCATGTCCACGCGCCGCCCGCCAGGGGTCCCCGCACGGAGGGAGGGGTGGCAGAAGGAGCGCGCGTGCGCCCCGCGCTGAGTGTGGAGGGCGGGGAGGGGGCGGGCACAACGGGACCCAGGCCCTGCGAGCGGCCCTCTCTGGCCTGCTCCGCTTCGGCCCCGCTGGGCCAGGCCGCCGCGTCCGCGCGCCGCGCCCTCCGGCCCCGGCGGCCGCCAGACCCGTCACGTGACCGCCGAGGTCGGCGCCCGGGGAGGGGGCGGGGCAGAGGGGCGGGGCTCCCGGCGGCCCTTGGGGCTGCGGGGAGCCTTCCTGGCGCCCCATCTGCTCTGCACTTCGTCTGCTAGCGGGGCCCTTCTGGATCCTTATTCTGCCCAGGGGTCCTCCATTTGAGTGCACGGAAACCGAAAAGAGTGAGCCCGGTCAAAGCAGGGAGTGGCGAAGGCCTTTGGGCCTCCTGGGACCCCTCAACAAATAATTCATCCCCCTGTGTTTGCAAGTTCAGGCCTCCTGGACCCATTCTGCCTCTGGGGCTCCCATTCAAGTTCATGGGAGTTTCCCCATTGCCTGCAAACAAGCTCTGGACGGCTCTGGGTTCTCTCCCAGAGCCCCAAGCCTTGGGGGAAGCCCCAAACTTCTAAGAGCTTCTCATCTGTGAAACAGGATTTACCCACCTATCCCTCGGGTGTTGATAAAATAAGATAGTACGGGCCCAGTGCTGAGAACCCAGTAAGCGCTCGATAAGTGTTAGCTGCTATATTTTTTGTTACTGCGTTTATGAAAAAGGTTTGAATCCCACCTCCGTCACTGCCTCTCTGTGGGCCCTGTAGATCCTGTGGCTGCTGAAGCTGTATTCCCCTCTGTAAAACGCGGACCAGCCTCTTCTCAGAGGCTGCTGTATGCATTTGGCGCTCCATAAATGCAGAGTCGTGCCCAAGCGGAGGCGGAGGGTGGAGGCTTCTGCAGACCTTCTCCAGGGTCTCCTGGAGTCTCTAGAGACTGAAGCTTGGCTCCCAGCCCAACCCGCACTCTCTTTACAACCGGCGACTGGGCCAAACGGCGGTCCCTTGGGCGCGAGGCTGGGAGCGCTCCCTGGCGGTGGTGCCTGCACACTGGCGCCCTCCCGGGATCAACCAGAGCGCGGAGAGCTGTGGGTACCTTGGTGACACGCGGTTGCAAGTGGTTTGCAACAGAGACCAGGGTACGATGTTTCCCTTTTTTTTTTCCTCTCTGCGCAACTCTTTGGAGATTTTAACAGAGAAAAAAAAGAGTAGGAAGAGGACAAATTATACCAATCCTGTATCTGCCCACTTCTCTCCCCTCCCAAGGTCCCATCGGAGCTAGTCTTCTTCCATCTTCCGTTAATGACTAGTACCCATCTCTTCCTTTCAGATCTTTCAGCTCCGCCCTTGACCTCATAGTCTGTTTTTCTCTAGGGTGTCTGTGAACAACGGTGTCAACTCCCGTCCCTTTTCTGCTTAGATCCCTTTATGGCTCCCACCTTTTCAAAGTAAAAGCGAAAGTTCTAACCATGGCCCACAAGGCCCTGCATGATCTGCCCCCTTCACCTTCCCTCTCTCCTTTCGTCCCAACCTCCATTTGCTCACTCCAAGAGGCCATGTTGGCTGTTCCTCTAATAGTTATCCATTCCATGAAAGAATCCTTTGAGCTTGTTATTTTGCTCCAGATTTACAAATGAGGAAACTGAGGCTCAGAGAGATGCCCCTCACCCAAATAATGGAGCCAGGATATTTATGGTCCTTGCCCTAAGGGACATGGTGTTTTCCTCTAATTCTCCAGCCCACGCATTTTACAGATGGGGAGGATGTGGCAGAGTAAGTCTCCACGCCGGCCCAGGGACTGGGCCACCCTGCCTAGGGATAGGCCTTCCGCTGCCTGCCAGGTTCCCCGACCCCCCACCCACCCCCCTCCGTTGAAGCTGGGGAAACCTGCCAAATTCTCACTCCAACCTTCAAACATTCATTTACTCAGTGATTATCAGTGCCTGCCTGAGACTGGTGATACCTGAAAGAGTCGCACTCCAGGCTTCAAACGTGAAGACCAAGTACTAATCATACAATTTCAACCAAATATGACAACTGCAGCTGCTCTGCCCTCTCTCTGCCCTCTCTGGAACCTTGGAAACCCCAAATCACACCACATTCCCACCTCCGCCTGCCGGAAAACCTGTTCACAGTTCTCTGGAGCTCTTAGGAAAAACTTCCCACCCCTCACTTGGTCTACAAGGTAATCCTATCAAGCCTCTGCCCACCTGTCCAGTCCAGCCACATCCACTGTCACATCCCTCATTCCTACCAAGCAACACACTTCTCTCTTCCTCAAATATTCTCACCTTACTTCCAACCTCAGGGCCTTTGCACAGGTTGTTCCCTGGTCTGGAATGCTTTTCCATCACATGTCCTCAAGGCTGGTCTCTTTTAGGTCTCTGTTTAAATGTCACCTGCTCTAAGAGACCTTCCCAAAGTACCCCCATGCCCCATCATATCTGACCTATGGCCTTGTTTTATTTTTAAAGATTTTTTATTTTATTTATTTTTAGACAGAGGGGAAGGAGGGAGGAAGAGAGAGATAAAAACATCAATGTATGGCTGCCCCTTGTGCACCCCCCACCAGGGACCTGGTGCAACCCAGGCATGCACCCCAGTGAAGAATTGAACTAGCAACCTCCAGTTCACAGGGCAGCACTCAATCCACTGAGCCACACCAGCCAGGGCCATATTAAATGTCACTCCTTTCTGAAAGTGGTTAGTGTCTGGCCTATGCCCACTCAATCTTTGTGGAGTGAGTGGATGCAGTGTGAGGAGAAAGGTATTCCAGGCCTGTGGAGGCTTTGAAGAAGCAGTCACTCCACTGTGGAGAAGGTAGAAAAGCTGGCACTGAGGTTGAGTTTTAAAGGACAAATTAGGAATTTGCAAAGTAGGTAAAAAGGAAAAGGGTATCTGGTGGAAGGAACAGCAGGAGCAAAGAACTAGAGGTGGGTGAGGGAGAACCTGACATGTCTTGATTCCTCTGCCCTCATCTCCCCTCACTCATTCCACTCTGGCCTCACAGTCTCTTCACTGCTCCTCAGATATTCCTTTCCCCACCTCAGGACCTTTGCACTGCCTGTTCCCTCTGCTTGCAATGCTTCTCATCTTGGCATTCTCTCTTCCTTACTTCATTTCCATCTTTGCTCACTTTCTTAGAGAAATCTTCCCTGATTACATCTCCACCTAAAACAAGCCCTATACCCTCCCTACCAAACGCTACCCCTCACATAGTTTGATTTTTCTTCCTTGCAAGTTTAAATAAATTCAACACTGCTATTTTCTTTCTAGTCTGTCTTGACCAGGAAGATGACTGGTCTGTCTAGTCTATCAGCTCGGTCAGGATAGAAATCATTATCTATCTTGTTCACTGTTGAGTTCCTGGTCCCTAGAACAGGATCTAGCGTGTGCACACACACACAAAAGCTCAATAAATAGCCGCTGGATGTACAAACAGGGCATCTTCAGGGGCATGGCTAGGGTTAATAGTGCTGAGGTAACTGGAGTGGGGCAGGCTCTAGATGGTGCAGGTGAGGGGCATGGCACTCAGGCTTGATCCTGAGAACTGTGGGAGCCAGGTAGATTCTTAGCAGGGCAGAAACTGAATAAGAATTGTTTCTCTAAAGATAAAGCTCTTGCCCTGGCTGGTGTGGCTCAGTGGATTGAGTGCCAGCCTGCAAACCAAACGGTTGCCGGTTCAATTCCCAGTCAGGGCACATGCCTGGGTTGCAGGCCAAGTCCCTGGTAAGGGACCTGAATCTCTAGCACATTGATGTTTCTCTCCCTCTCTTTCTCCCTCCCTTCCCCCTCTCTAAAAACAAAGTAAATAAGTAAAATAAAAAATCTTTAAAGATAAAGCTCTTGGCTAACCAAGCCTCCACCAACAGAGGCCAAAGAAGATTTATCTACCGCAGAAGAATTACATAAATGTGTCAATAAGCCTAAGGTCAAAAACACCTTGAGGTGGAATAAAAAAGCAAGTAAAAAATGATACCATTTGATATTGTTGATATCCACTAAAAATTCAGAAAGTGAAACTATGTATCAAGTTTGTGGATATGTATGGAGTAGTATGCTTGCAGTGTGCCTTGCATCCTGGCTGAGGAGGGTTAGGCTACCTGGGTTCAAATGCTGGCACCATCGCACACTAACAGTGAGATCCAGAACAAGTTACTTCACTGCTCTGTGCCTCAGTTTCCTCAACTATAGTAGGGGTGATAATAGCAGTGCCTATTATCATAGGGTTGCTGGGAAGCTTAAGGGAATTGATTCTTGTTAGGCACAGAAGAAGGGTGTGGTCGTTGTTCAATCTCATTGTTTTTGTTGAGGATGTTGTTTCTGCAATGGGGGAAGGGAATGGAGCTGGGGAGGTGAACATAAGTGACTTCCACTTTAACTATAATGTGTTGTCTTTTATTTTTAATTATCAATTATTTTGATTAAGGTACAGTTTATGATAAAGTATACAGATGTTTTTGTACACAGCTATGTGAATTCTTATACTGGATACGTACACACTCCTGTGGCCACTAGCCCATCTACTCCCCTGATGCATACATTTTCCTTGTGTCCTTTCCCAGGCAACCTTGTCCTGTAGATTCTATCATCATAGGTTAATTTTACCTCTTCTTGAACTTCATACTGCAGGGAATCATTTTATGATATTTTTTCATACTGTTTTTTTAAAGCTATTTTTTAAAGATGCATTTGTTTTTAGCAAGAGGGAAAGAGAGGGAGAAAGAGAGGGAGAGAAACACCAATGTGTGATTGCCTCTTGTACAGCCCCAACCAGGAACCTGGCCCACAACACAGGCATATGCCCCATCCAGGAATCAAACTGGCAACCCATTCGTTTGCAGGCCGGCACTCAATCCACTGAGCCACACCAGCCAGGGCTGATTTTTAGTATATTGACAATGAATACGATGTTTTTGACGTTCATCCGTGATATCATGTCTATCAATAGCTCATTCCTTTTAATTTCTAGTGTCATCCATGTTGTGGATGGACTGGAGTTTCTTTCTTCGTTCACTTGTTGATGGACATTTTGGATTGTTTGCTGTTTGGGCCTATTATGTATAAAGAATGATTGTTGCTCATCATCTTTTTGTGGGCAAAAAGATCTCCATCTAGGAGGATTGCGTAATCATGAGATAGGTGCCTGCTTAACCAAATGGGTCTTACCTAGGGTGATGTTGTCCCCTCCTCCAGGAAGAACATTAGCAATGTCTGAAGAGATTTTTTGGTTGCCACCAGTGGTGGCGAGGTAGTTGCTACTAGCATCTGCTGGTCAGCCAGAGATGCTGCTGAACACCCTACAGCAGGACAGCCCCTCCATCACAAAGAATGATCAGGCCCAGATAGCAGGAGTGCTTAGGTTGAGAAACCTAGTTAACCTTATTACGAACTATCGAATCATTTTCCAAAGTGACTTTCTTGTTTTATATGTTCACCAGAGCTTGTCCAGCCCCTGGCACTGTCAGTGTTTTTCTTTTTAGCCATTTTGGAAGAGTGAGTTTTAAATCTTTTATATCTTAAAATAATTTTGAATTGAATCAAGCCAATATGAAAGATGTTAGTGTTTATTAATCTTGGGTGGTTGGGTGGTGGGTGTACTTTAGGAGGGTCTGATCTTTTCCTTTTCTGGATTTAAAGTTTGGAGGAGGATTGTCTGTTTGTTTTTTGAATAGTAGAAGCTCTCTCTGGCAACATGGAGGTTGGGGTGCTGGAGCATTTTCCTGTTTTCCCAGACTTCTCAACTGGACTCAACTGGCTTCAGTGGCCTCCTCCACAAGGCATCTCAGATGATCTAATTACTCTCCAGCTCACCTCCCACCTGCTTCCCTGGGGCACCTTCTCTTTCCCCAGGAGAATGGTTTTCTCCAGGCTTGGGCTTCTGTCTCTATCTTCAGAGCATGCTGGCCAAGTCGAATGGAGGAAGATGACCTAAGCATGAACCTCTGGCAGCTTTGTGACCTTGGGCCTTAGTCCTCTCTGGACTTCATTTCAGGTCACCCACCTGACAATGAATATGCTAAAGCATGCACCTCTTTGTGGGGTGGGAATTCAATCTCTGTATGTATGTATGTATGTATGTATGTATGTATTATAGATTTTAGAGGGATAAGCATTTATTTGTTGTTTCACTTATTTATGCATTTGTTGGTTGATTCTTGTATGGGCCCTGACAAGAGATGGAACCTGCAACCTTGGCCTTTTGGGATGACATTCTAACCAACTGAGCTACCCAGCCAGTGCAATCTGTGTATATATTTAGATTTCTCAGGACAAAGCCAAGCACTAGCACAGGACCTAGGGTAAGGAGACTGAGGCAATTGCCTCAGATAGACTGAAAAAAATATTATTTATCTTGTGTTTGTTTAGTTTTTGGTGCCCCCTTAAATTTTCTATGCCTTACCCTCATCCTGGCCCTGCTGGGCACACAGCGGGCGCTGTAAGTGTTATGATGTACTTGCGAGAATTACAAACAATATAGACCTTACAGTATGTAAGTCTCCCTCTGGATTGACTGACTTCCCTTCACTGGGCGTTTTGGCTGAAACTATACCTCTAGTGACATCAGCTTTATATTGGTTGTCTAGAGCATAGACCCCAAGCTAGCTGACACTAACTGAAATTGAAATGCTAGAACCTTCTTGAAAAACAGTGGTAGAAGGGTTAACTGTTCTAGAAGGGGGCTGCGTTAGGGGCTTAGGGAGCCTGGAATTCTAGAGCAGGCTTATCTCACTTCCCCAATCTATTCCATATCCACAAATCAAAATATAGCTGAGAAAAGACTGACTCTACCAAGTGTGGGCAAGGACTGAGAGCAGCTGGAACTTTCACAGGGTGCTAGTGGGAAATGTGAGGTGCAACTACCACTTAGGAAAACTCAGAATCCACCCGAAACTAATATAAAATAATATTAAATATAAACTGTACCAAGAAAAAACCCCAACTCAGGATCTACTAAAGCTACACACATGACCTAGGGCCCACCATTCCACTTCCAGGTATTTACCATGGAAAAGTGAACTTAAGTTCACAAGAATACCAAGAAAGCTTCATTCATAGTGGCCAAACACTGGAAAAAAAACAAATATGCATCAATAAGTGAATGGAAAGTTTATATTGGCTATATTGTGGCGTAACCACACAGTGGAATACTACGCAGTAATAGAAAGGAATGAAGTCTTGATATGTGCAGCAACATGGCCAAAACTCAAAATATATTTTTGAACAAAAAAAGCCAGACATAAAAGACAATGTATTGAATGACCCCATTCATATGAAACTCGAGAACGACAAAATTAGTGATAGAAATCCACATAGTGGTTGCCTGGTGGGGGCGAGGAGGAGGATAGGGTGGTAAGGGGTGTTGTTGACCTGAGAGGGGCACAAGGGGACTTGTTGGAAATGTGCCCTATCTTCACTTGCCAATAGTCACTTTGGCTTTACCTCAATTAAGTACTAGGGGAAAACATCCTGATTATGGTTTTGTGGCCTTAACTTGTATGGCCACTAGCACAGCGTCTGACTCAGGACACGACTCTCAGCAAACAGAAACTGTTACTATGACCATTTCTTTCACTCCCTGCGCTCTAAGGGGCCCCTTCCCCAAAGGAGGCGCACAATGTCCTCTCCTCGCTGGAGTCATTCCAAGCTCCCAAACTTTCTCAGAGCCTCCCTACTGAAGGACCAGGTGGTCGCAATTAATGCCACTATAAAAGCCCTAAATTCCGTGCGCCGCGTAAAGGGCACATTTCATGAGTGTGACACACTAGCTACAGATTAATCAAACCGGACTCCACTGCCAGTGTCAAATATGGCAGCGCCCACCACGTGGCAAACTCTGATCACGTGACAGTACGCAAAAAGACGCCGACCGAACCCCAGGAGCCTATTTTTAGATTGACGAATGAACCTGAGGCAAGGGACACGCCCTCTGTTGTCTCTCCACCAATAGCCTTCCGAAGCCTTTAGAATCCAATCATCGTTTCCTCTTCTCTTGACTGAAAAGCCGGCGGTCCAGTGAGTAGACCCTCAGTCGTACTGAGGGAGCCGGAAGCGCTATAGGTCCTGTTGGGGCGCGGTACCGGTAACCGGGTTTTGTCGGCTCTTCTCGGAGCACGCGAAGGCGAACGGGAAACCAGGTGAGCGGCAGGTTGGGGGCGCGGGGCCCGGGTGCGGGGACGTTGGGCCTGTGAGTGAGCGGTAGAGGAGAGACGCCGGGGATTGAGGGGAGAAGGAATGGGGGGGGGGGCGAGACAAGGAGGGGCGGGGCGGTTAGGGCGCTTGCGCGCGCGGCTGCGACCGTTGGGCTCCTGGGAGCTTGCGCCAGGGGCGGGACGGCAGTTGGCGCGCGGGACTCAGGCTCTTTTTCTGGGAGGTGCTGTCATGGCGCCCCACGGGGAGATCCAGACTTAGGGCGAGAACCTAGCAGTCCGAGGAGATGTCGAGGCGTCCCGAGACTGTTTGGGGAGGTGTTCGGAGGGCGACGCCCGATCTGGTGCCTCGATGGGAGAAGCTGGAGCTTGTAGACGTGACGGGCTTCTCCGAGGGACTCGGCTCAGTTGTTGCTCTAAGTTTAGAGGGGAGTTCGTGGTTCCAGAGGTTTAGGGCAAAAAACATGCCTTAGGGGATAAACTTTGAAGTGGATATTCTTCCTAGAATTTGGGGGTGAAGGAGTACACGTGCGTGCATGAGTGGTCACTTGTGCTATCAGCTTCCAAGTTCACCCGCTCCTGGGGCCTCAGCAGTCTATCACCCTCCCTGGGCGGGACAAATCTTAACAAATTGTCTCCTAATCTAACTTGTCTTGAGGTTTAGATCCTGGCTAGCCAGTTCTAGAAAATTTTGGTCCCCAAACTCAGTATGTTCCCAAATCTACCTACCCATCAAGACAAAACAACTTTGACTCTTTCTTTTAATACCATCTCTTGTTCAGCTAGGTTTGAAGCCTAGCTTATCATATGCTGGCTCTCGTGCCCGCAGATCACCCAGGGCATTTGGACCCACCTTGTAGAGTGGTCCACTCTCTTTCCTACTTAACATGGCCCCTACTTTGGTTAATCCTCTTTCCCTTGGTGACTGGTTTTCCCTGATGCCTGTCTCATCCCCCATTGCTACTCCTAGTAACTTGCTCTTGGGCAAATGAAGGGCAAGTACTGATTGAGTCACTCAAATCTAAAACCTAATCAGAGATTCCCTAGTACAAACACCCTGGACCTGCCCAGCTCCTTTACCTTTGTCTTCTGCCTCTGTTCGTCATTCCCCAAAAGGGTCTGGTGCTTTTGGGACTGACCTGTTTCTTTCTCCTGTTCTGCCTGCTGCCTGGGAAATGGCCCTGTCTTGTCTTTGCCAGTTGGAATCCTCAGGGCTTGTATCAGATGACCTCTTTCAAGAGTCAGATAATATATACTCACCTTAGCCTCTAAACTCTGCCTTGAGGCCTTGGTTTTAGTTTCATTTACTCACCATTACTGTTGAGTGCTTACCTGGTATATGCCAGGTCCTCTTTTAGGCTCTTGCCTGGGGGGGCTGGCACGGCTTGAGGGGGTGCTTTTTTGATGGGGGCCAGCAGTAAATGCCTTTCTAGAGCAATGTGCCTAAAGGAAGTGGAGGAATTTATGACCTTTCCAAGCAGCAGGAGCAACAGGAGCTGAGGGTGTTGGAGGCTCACCAGTTAAGGCCAGAGAGGGAGGGCAATGGGAGAGATGAGGTCTGACCTTAGAGGGGCCTAGATTGTACAGGATCTGGTAGGATGGTGAAAACTCTTGAGTTTTAGTCTGAGCACAGTGGGAGCCTGTGGAGGGTTTTGAGCAGGAGTGACATTCTCTTACTTAGTTTCTATAGGTTCTTTCTGGCTGCTGTGGGGAGAGTGGATGGAGGGTCATGGGGGATGGAAAACAGGGAGGCCAGTGAGGGGGCTGTTGGCATAATCCAGGCAAGAGATGATAGTACCCAGATACCCATCTCCTGACAATGAATAAACTGGTACTATGTTCTGTACAGTGGAATATTCAGCCATGAAAAGGAATGAAGTACTGACACATGCTACAGCATGGATAAATCTTAAAAACATGCTGTGTGAAAGAAGCCAGACACAAAGGACCACATATTGTGTGATTCCATTATATTAAATGTCCAACATAGGCATATTCATAGAAAAGAAAGTAGATTAGTGGTTGCCAGTGGGTTTGGGAGGATATGATGATAGTTAAAGGATAGTTTGAGGTGGTAAGATGTTCTAAAACTGACTGTGGTGATGATTGTATATATCTGTGATTATGCTAAAAACCATTGAATTGTACATTTTACATGGTGTAGCATGTGAATATTTTAATGACCTGTTCTAACTTAAAAAAGAAACGGTGCCCTGGCTGGTGTGGCTCAGTGGATTGAGTGCAGGCCTGCAAACGAAAAGGTTGCCAGTTTGATTCCCAGGCAGGGCACATGCCTAGGTTGCAGGCCAGGCCCCCAGTTGGGGTCATGCAAGAGGCAACTGATCAATGTATTTCATATATTGGTGTTTCTCTCCCTTTCTCCCTCCCTTCCCCTCTCTAAATAAATAAGTAGATAGATAATAAATAAAATATTTTTAAAAATAAAGGGCCATGGCCAGGTAGCTCAGTTGGTTAGAGCATCATCCCCATATGCCAAGGTTGATGGTTTGAGCCTCAGTCAGGGCACATACAAAAATCAACCAATGAATGTATAAATACGTGAAACAACAAATAGATGTTTCTATCTCTCTCTCTCTACCACCACCACCCCCACTCCCCCCCCCCGCCACCTCTCTCCTTCTCCCTTGCCCTCTCTCTAAAATTAAATAAAAATTGAAAAGGAAAGAAAGGTAATTGATACCTACAAGGTAGCAGGGGTAAGAACTGGCCTGATTCTGGTGGGATTTGTTAGCTGATTGGACGGGACTGTGAGAAAGAGAAGATAGCCATTGAAAGAATGGAATTGCCTTTTCCGAGATGGGCAAGCAGGCCTGTGGGAAGAAATGAAGGGTTTTGCACTGGGCATTTTGAGTTGAATTTCCAAAGGGAAATATGGAAGAGGTGGCTGGAAATTGAGTCTGGAGTTGAGGGGAGTGCTGTTAGAGACACAAGTTTGAGAGGACTCAGCACAGAGGTGGCGGAAGCCCTGGGACCAGATGAAGTAGCAGAGAGGATGGGTGACCGGAGGGCCAGAAGCTAGGCCCAGGACCCTCTGCACCCAGATCAGAAAGAGGGCGTCTGTCAGCACCTCTACTCACTAGTTTGGAGGCTGGGGTGGGGCAGGAGTGACAAAAGACAGTATTGTCACATGTGGGTCTCTATAACACCTGTAGCACCTCTTTCGCCCCGAAGGTGCTCTGTGTGTATTGGATTAAGTAGAGCCAGAAGGTGAGCTTTGTATTAATTCCATTTATCACCTCGGCTTCATTTTTATTGGCCCACGCCCAATGGGAGGCCTTTTCGTGAGAGCACTTAATTATTCCCCAGTGCAGACCACAGAGAGAGAGGAGGTGGGGCTGGGCAGATGCTGCTCTGTCACAAACTCAGGTCTCTGCAGCATCAGGTGCAGGCTGGTTGGGTTCCTTGGGGATTGATAGGGACAGGGCTTCTTTAAGGTAGGTGGTCTCTGGTGGTTTATTAGAACTGAGACCAGAATGGTGAGAAGGAGACATTTGTGCCAAGACCTGGAAGCAGTTCATTCTGGTGGCATCAGTGGGCTGTATAAGCTTGGGGTAAGGGCTTGATGAGTCTGCACAACCAAGCAAGGCTGGGGGTGATTTGAAAGGGGTGGTATGGAATGAGGTGGGCAGGGGCCAAGGAGGTGGGTTGTGAGGGCTGTGGGAAGGAATTGGGACATCACTGAGAGCAAGCGTGTGTACATGTGGGTGTAGCTGGCAGGGTGTAGAGAGAGCTGAGGTGGCTTGGAGGAGAGCGGTAGAGATATGGACGCAACAGGCTGAAGCTGGGAGGTGCTGCACAGAGGGAGTTAATGGGATGTGCTGCTGGAGTTAATGTGGGGATGAGCGAAGGAGGGGCCCCCAAATGATGTTCTGTCTCAGCTTTATCACCTGGGTGGCTTTCCAGGTCAGCCCCTAAGAATGACCTCAGTGCCTAGCCCCTTTGGACCTGTGTCAACACCCTGTAGTCGCTGTATAGCCTTCTCTCTTGCCTGGTGGGTTTTCCTGCATGCACTCAGTTGCTTCTCTGGGTCCTTCCTCCCTCTTCTGTTCTCAGCATTATGGCAGAACAGGATGTGGAAAATGAACTTCTGGATTATGAGGAAGACGAAGAACCCCAGGCTCCTGCAGAAAGCACCCCAGCACCCCCTAAGAAAGATGTCAAGGGGTCCTATGTTTCCATCCACAGCTCTGGCTTCCGGGACTTTCTGCTGAAGCCTGAGCTCCTGAGGGCCATAGTGGACTGTGGCTTTGAGCATCCATCTGAGGGTATGCTTCCCTGGTCCTCCCCACCACACCCCTCCTCTGACTGTCCTCACTGTGGTTCCCTCAGCCACCTGATGAGGGGGCCCACCTAGAGGGAGCATCTGATTTCCAATCACTCCTGCGCTGTCTCTCCCTCAGTTCAGCACGAGTGTATCCCCCAAGCCATCCTGGGCATGGACGTCCTGTGCCAGGCCAAGTCTGGAATGGGCAAGACAGCGGTCTTCGTACTGGCCACTCTGCAGCAGATCGAGCCCGTCAATGGACAGGTGGGTGGGCGCCCTCCCTCCCAGGCCTAACCTACCTGAGGTAGCTGGCCCCACAGCTCCTCTGTTGAAAATTCCTGTTCCCACATTCTCTTTGTGGGCCTTTAAAATGAAGTACAGTACTTCGTTGTAACAAAACTCCCCCCAAAATAATAAGGCGAGAGAAAAAACTGGAACATGCCCTCAGTTTTGCCATCCAGAGATACGGCTGTTATTTCACTGTATATTTTCTAAATTGTCCCTGTTTCTGAAGGGGGGTTTACTGCACACAGTTTTGTTACTGCTTTTGCTGCTAAGAGACCATAGCTGTCTTCTCATGTCACGAAAATTGTGTTCCACTCTCTCAGGGGATAATTGAGGTGAATACCAGTGTTATGTTCTTGTCCTGCTGGGCAACATCCTTGGGCTGCGTGTGGGTGCACGAGCTTTGGTTTCCTTAGGGTGCGTAGTGAAGGAGAGAGGTTGTGTGGCTACAGAAGGACAGGTTAGCTGGAGAGCAGAGACTCAGCATGGGGCCTGTCACTGGCTAGAGAGCAGTAGTGTGGGCTCTGGCCAGGGAGGATTTAGGACACTTCCTTGAGTGAGTTTTTCCTGCCCACCCCACAGGTGACAGTCCTGGTCATGTGCCACACTCGGGAACTGGCCTTCCAGATCAGCAAGGAGTATGAGCGCTTCTCCAAGTACATGCCCAGTGTCAAGGTGAGCGCCCTTGGGCCAGGCTGGGCGCCATGTGGTCCTCTGCAGCCTGGCTTAGCCTCAGCTCTGGCCTAGCCAGCATTTACCAAACTTGGCTGCAGCAGCTGCCTTTGAGGTTTGTGGTGGTTTATACTCCTTAAAAGTCTGATGAATTATGCATGGCCCCAGAGGCCTGTGCCCGTCTCCACCCTGGGCTGCTTTTCAGTGGAGCTGTGCCCAAGCTCTTAGGCCTCTCTAGGCTTGAGTGTTGGGGCCTGCTGCGCACCCTCAGCCTGAGGTGGCAGGTCCATGGACTGGGTGACTGTCACTATGGAGTGGCGTGAGAGGCTTCAGCTCCTAGACGGGCAAAAGTGATTTCCTTTACACTTTCATAGGTGTCTGTATTCTTTGGGGGCCTTTCTATCAAGAAGGACGAAGAGGTGTTGAAGAAGAACTGTCCCCATGTTGTGGTGGGGACTCCAGGACGCATCTTGGCACTCGTGCGGAACAGGAGCCTCAACTTGAGGAACGTGAAGCACTTTGTGCTGGACGAGTGTGACAAGATGCTGGAGCAGCTGGGTGAGTGTCCCTCACTGTGTTTGTGGGAGCTGCCAGAGACCCACCCAGCCACACCCTCCTCCCTCTCAGCCCCCCAAACTTCAGAGCCAGGTGGGCTCTGACAGACAGACCAAGGGCTTCCCCACAGTGGGGTCATGTGGGTGGCTGGCACACAGGTCTCCTATAAATGATTCTAGGGCAAGATCTTGTTTTGGTCTAATGTGACCTACTTCGGATTCCAAGCTGAGTGGGACCACAGGGCCCAAATGAGCCACTGTCTGGCACACATACGTGTTCGCCCTGGGCTTGCTGTAGCCTTGTCTTCTGCTGGGTTAGTTCTAGGCCCCCTGCCTGCTGCCCTCAGTGAGCCCTGACAGGGCCAGTCAGAGATGGGGCTTGTGTCCTGGGAGGCAGCTGCAGCTCTCACCCCAGCGGCTGTCTCTGCTTCAGGCTCCCCTCCCTGAAGCGTGGCTCCAGGTACCCTGGCACGGCTGCTTCGCTCTGGCAGCGTGTAAGTGGATTGCAGCTCCTCCTGGGCCTGCGCTCACCCTGAGTCCAACCCCACAGGCATTGGGGACACGCCCCTCCCTCTACTCCTTGCGCACACCACCCTCATCTTGGTGCTAGGTTGGGAGGGGCTGGGACTGGTCTTGGGTGGGGGTTGAGGTCTGGCAGGAGCTCAGGCCCACCTGTTTCTTGTCTTCCCCACCCAGACATGCGGCGGGATGTGCAGGAAATTTTCCGCCTGACACCCCATGAGAAGCAGTGCATGATGTTCAGCGCTACCCTGAGCAAGGAGATCCGGCCCGTCTGCAGGAAGTTCATGCAAGATGTAAGTAGGGCAGTGCCAGGACCACATGCAGCAGCTTTGGCCCTCCTGGGTCCTGGGGCCCAAGCTGACTCTGCTGCATGACACCCACAGCACAATGCTGAGAGGCTGTGAAGCCTGTCCTCCCTCCTCTGTCTTGTCAGTTTGGGAGCTGAGCTTGGTCCAGACCTGAACCAGACCAGAGCTTAGATCCAGCTGTTGGGAGAGAAGTCTTTACTGAGTGCAGCAGCCTCTCTGGGAAGCATCACAGCATGGAGTCGCTCCCGGAAGGTTCTGGACAGGCAGGGTGCCCAGAAGTAAAGCCTTGCCCACCTCCTCCTGCTCCCCTCTCCTCAGCCTATGGAGGTGTTTGTGGACGACGAGACCAAGCTCACACTGCACGGACTGCAGCAGTACTATGTCAAGCTCAAAGACAGTGAAAAGAACCGTAAACTCTTCGACTTGCTGGATGTGCTGGAGTTCAACCAGGTGACAACTGCTCTTGCCTGTGGAGGGGCTCTGGGCCTTTGGGAGGACAGTGCGTGGGGACTCTAGCCCTGACTCCGCTGCCTTCCTCTGGCAGGTGGTGATCTTCGTGAAGTCAGTGCAGCGCTGCATGGCCCTGGCCCAGCTGCTCGTGGAGCAGAACTTCCCAGCCATCGCCATCCACAGGGGCATGGCCCAGGAAGAGCGGTGAGTATGTGCTGCTGTGAAGGCCCAAGGTAGGACTCTGGGAGGGAGTGCTATCCAGGAACCTGGTACCTGATGGCTGCCTCTTCTTCCTCCACGCCCAGTCTGTCGCGCTATCAGCAATTCAAGGACTTCCAGCGGCGGATTCTGGTGGCCACCAATCTGTTTGGCCGAGGGATGGACATTGAGCGAGTCAACATCGTCTTCAATTATGACATGCCTGAGGACTCGGACACCTACCTCCACCGGGTGAGTGGCCCCACAGAGGTGTCACCTCCTTGATGATCCCTTTTGGGGTGAGGACCTGGCCCAACTTGTCCTCAGATCCCCAGGTTGTGTCTCTGTGGCCCAACCTGTGTTCTTATCTCCCTGCAGGTGGCCCGTGCAGGTCGCTTTGGCACCAAAGGCCTAGCTATCACTTTTGTGTCAGATGAGAATGATGCCAAAATCCTCAATGATGTTCAGGACAGGTTTGAAGTGAATGTGGCAGAGCTTCCTGAAGAAATCGACATCTCCACATACAGTAAGTGGCTCGGGCAGGAGAGGTGGGCTGGGGTCCAGGGGCCTCTCCTTTCTCAGTGGCCTCCCCATGTGTGTCTTACAGTTGAGCAGAGCCGGTAACCATGCGCGTGACATCCTGGAGCCACCCTGCTTCCCACATGCTGCTTCAAGTCCTCTTTCTAGGCCACAGTAGGCCTTTCTTTTTACTGTTTAAAAGCTGTAGATTTGTATAAGAATAAATTTTTATTATGAAAGCTTGGCTCCTACCCATCTGGTCTCTCCGCATTTCACAGACACAGTGGGTCTGGCCAGGGAGTCCCCAGCCAGCCAGCAAAGCCACCTTCTGTATCAATATGAGACTTAAGTGTCAACATTGAAAAGTTTATACAGGTAATAAAAAAAAATTACACAATATCCACCACCTTCAAAACAGTGAGAACCCTCTGCCAAAGAGGCAGACTGGCCTCTGTACCGTGAGCCACAGACAGCAGGGCCAGGAAGGCCCTTCTGCCATCTTTGACCTCAGTCTTAGCTTAACAGGAAAAGTTGAACCCCAGCACCCTGGCCACTTGATTTGTAGCAGACAGAAGAGTGGGAGGCCAGGTGGGCACAGGAGCCTTGTCTGGGCATTGTGTACCAGGGCAAAAGGCTGTTGCCCTGGGCCAGCTCCTGCTCACTGGGGTCCCAGCTGGGGTGCAGCAGAGGCAGCCAGAAGCAGGCCCATCAGGTCCGATTCCACCTTGGCTGTGTGTTACCGGGTTTGATGCCAGAGAACAACTATCAGCTCCCCCTCTCCAGGAAGGGTGGAGGGAACACAGTGGTGGGAGAGGAGGGGACAGTGTTCAGCATGTGCAAAAGCTGCTGAGGAGGCCACAGGAGCTGCTGGCGTAGCCCAAACCTGTAGTCAGATGCCAGACACTGACGTCCTGAGGACCTGGAGAGAGAGGAGCCCAGTGATGACTGAGTCTGGCCCAAGGCTGCCTGCCTTCTGGCCCAACACCTCTGCACCAGGGTTGGCCCTTACCTTAGTCTGGTTGTGGCTGGAGCTCGATGTGGATGTGCTGAAGTCTGAGTACTTGTTCCCAGTGACCATGTAGGCCCACTTCCGGTACTCCTCCCTCACCTGCAGGGTCCGAGATGCCAGGTCAGGGGAGAGGCAGCCCTGAGTAGCGGGAGGGTACTGCCCCCTCCCACATGGGTTGACCCAAAGCCCACCTTCTTGTTGAGCAGGCAGTGCAGCAGGAAGAGGAAGAGTCCCTGAAAGCAGTTGAGGATGGTGAAGACATAGGCCAGCACATGGCTATAGCTCCTCTGGTGGAAGAGGAACAGGCCGGAGGCCCACGTGCAGCCCAGCACAAAGAGCTGTGCGATGGCCGTGATGGTCAGCACCCTGGGGGGAAGACAGCAGCTGCAGCAGGGGGCCAACCCCAACATCCCCCCTCTCCCTGTCAGTCCCTGCCCTCACCTGGCCTTCTTTAATTTATTCATGTCTGGGTTGATCTCAGAGAACTTCTGAGTGAGCTTCCAGACAGTTGTCACAAAGATGACAGCATTGCACTGGGTGGGGAGCAGAGAGTTTGTATTTAGGGGTTGTGCTTGGAACTTGCAGGGAGAGCTGGTCTATTGGGCTCAGTAAGGGGCCAGGTGGCTCAGGCTCTGAGGGTGGAGTGTGAGGGGATAGTTACCGAAATGATGAAGGCCACAGGTCCATTGAAGCTCCAGATGAAGTTGCGGTCATTTTCTAGCCAGCAGCTGGGCAAAAAGGGAGGGATCTAGTCAGGAGCCTGGGGGGAGTGGGGCACTGTGTGTGGTGCAGCCCCATGTCCCTGGACAACCCCCATCCCTCCCGTGGCCCTACCACTCCACACTCACAAGCGTTTGCGGCCATAGCCATTGGTATAGGCCGCTGCTGAAATGGCCACGATGAGCCCGGGAACACCATAGCCAATCAGGTAGAGCCAGTGCTTGCTCAGGCCCTGGCCCTGGAACACACGCACCACAAGGAAGTAGAGCTCCAGGCCCTCCAGGCTCATCCAGCAGAATGCTGCCAGGAAGCAGTAGTGCAGCAACCCGGCCACCAGGCGGCAGCTCGGCCCCACCTGCAGGGGTGGAGGGGGAGCCCTCCTGTCAGCGAAGGGTTGGGACACCCGCCTGCCAGGCCGCAGGCAGCCAGTCTCCCGCCCTTACAGTGGGCGGGGTTCAGGGCATGGCGAGGGGGGGTGCTTTTACCCCCCACCCCTCACCCCCACCCTGCTCATGGGCGGGGCCACTTGTCTCCAGGGCCAGTCTCCCTGACCAAGCAGGGGGAGTAGGGGAGCTACCCTACCCCAGGCCTCACTGCCTTAGCGCCCTGGTGCAATTGGGGTACTCCACGGGGCCGGGCCTCACCTCGCCACCTTTGTTCTCAATGCCTGCTAGAAATATGGTGGAGCCCAGGAAGAGGCATATGCAGAGGTGCAGGTGCACCGTGGTGCGAGAGCCCTGGATGGGCCGCACTAGCAGGAAGGTGAGGATGCACAGCAGCAGGCAGACCAGTGACAGCGCCAGTCCCACTTTGGTGATCAGGGTTAGCTTCAGGTCCTAGATGCAGGATGGGGTGGGCGGGGTTTGATTAAGCACCCTGAAGCTTTCTGCCCTCCTTGTGGGTCCCACAGCCCAGACCCACCTGGAACCTGACTGGCCTGCAGGACTCAAATTAGGCTGATGACCACCCCCAACTCTCTGCCTTTAACAACAGAGCAAGCCTAATGTATCTTTGTCATCCTTAAATGTCCCCCTACACATACACACCCATGGGTGCAGCAAGGTTCCCACTATGCACCCAGACTGCTCTCCCAAAAAGGTCCCCAGTGAAGTCTTGACTGTCACATCTTTTTCCAGCACTGATGGGTCCCCTTCTCAGACCTCATCTCCTGCTTCTCCCCCACCTGGCCATACTTATCAGCTCACAAATCCCAGTTTAGTATTTCCTGGGCCTTTGGCCTGGACCACCAACCTTCCCTCCTCTGCTTGGCCCATTCCAATTATCCACATGGCCATATATTTATGGATCACCTGAGGCCACATTCAGAAAGTTGTGTTTCAGCTTTTAGCAATATTTAACAACTGGACCCACTGGATCGGGGTGGGTAGTCAGGGGCGCACTAGCTGGAGCGGGTCCTCCAGTGTCAGCTCAGGCTGTTTAGTTGCTGGGTCATAGGGAGGTGGTCTGTGGGTCCCAGGAAGGGGCCTGGGGTGGGGGGGATGCAGCACGGGCCCACCTGGGCTGTGAACCCACCCAGAACCAGTTGGGCCACACCATCAAGAACCAGCTGCTTGTCTCACCAAAGCCAACCTTGCCGTCTATGGGCTTTGAGGGCGGCCCTGGGGCTGCTCACCTCCACATCATAGTGGGCCATGAGAATGGCAAAACTGCTCAGGTGGCTGCATCGGCAGGTGGTGCTGCCATTCCTGCTGCCCACCTTCCAGCAGCCTGTGGTGGCCCAGTACCCACCACTGTCGTTGTCACCCTTCCAGAAGGCACAGATTAGCTCCTGTCGTGACCGGGGCTTCTCCTCCTGTGGGCAAGCCGGGTGGTCAGAGATGTTAGCCTAGAGCTCACTCTTGGGTTCTGAGCTTGGGCTGGGTCTGAGAAAGGGCTGCTTTGCATTGACAAGTATTTACTGAGCACCTACTGTGTGCGCCAGCCAGGGGCGCAGCACAGAACAAAGCAGACACAAGTCCCTGCCCTTGTGGGGCTGATATGTTCATGGGGAGACAGGCAGTGCATATAATAAACCTAAAAGATAAGGAAACTGGATGGTGTGTTAGAAGGTGATAAGTCCAATTTAAAAGAAAGAAAAGAAAGAAAGAAAGAAGAAAGAGAAAGAAAGGAAAGGAAAGAAAGGAAAGAGAGAGAGAGAGTGAGAGAGAGAGAGAGAGAGAGAGAGAGAGAGAGAGAGAGAGAGAAAGAAAGAAAGGAAGGAAGGAAGGAAGGAAGGAAGGAAGGAAGGAAGAAAAAGAAAGAAAGAAAGAAAGAAAGAAAGAAAGAAAGAAAGAAAGAAAGAAAGAAAGAAAGAAAAAGAAAGAAAGGAAAGGAAGAAAGAAAGAGAAAGAAAGAAAGGGAAGGAAGGAAGGAAGGAAGGAAGGAAGGAAGGAAGGAAGGAAGGAAGGAAGGAAGGAAGGAAGGAAGGAAGGAAGGAAGGAAGGAAGGAAGGAAGGAAGGAAGGAAGGAAGGAAGGAAGGAAGGAAGGAAGGAAGGAAGGAAGGAAGGAAGGAAGGAAGGAAGGAAGGAAGGAAGGAAGGAAGGAAGGAAGGAAGGAAGGAAGGAAGGAAGGAAGGAAGGAAGGAAGGAAGGAAGGAAGGAAGGAAGGAAGGAAGGAAGGAAGGAAGGAAGGAAGGAAGGAAGGAAGGAAGGAGGGAGGGAGCAGGAATGGAGAAAGGTAGGGCATGATTGATTACAGGTTGTAATTTTAAATAGGGAGGTCAGGGAGAGCCTAAAAGAGAAGGTGGCATTAGAACACAGACTAGAGACAGGGAAAGGGCTGAATCATGTGAGGGAAAGCTGTCCCAGGCAGAGAGCACAGTAAGGGCAAAGGCCCTGGGGTACATGAAGGAAGCAGCAGAATGGGCGGAGGTGGGGAAATGGAGACTGCGGAGGGGCCACCATGACACTGCCTATGGGGTAGACAGTGGGGCAGATCCCCCTCCCCACCCAAGGACTCACAAGGTGGGAGAAGGAGAAGTTGACAGGGGAGCCTAGTTTCTCCGTGTTCTTGTTGCTCAGAAAGACCGTGTTGACAGCGGAGAGGAGCCTGGGCTGGCCACCACCAACAGGACCTTCATGTTTGTTTTCCAGCTGGGCTTTCATCTCAGGGTCCAGCTTCAGTGAAGCATTGGCCAGCAATTTCTGCATGTTGTGGCTGGAGAATAAGCCTGCCAGGGTGGGGCCTGGGGGACAGACAGGCTGGCTGCCTTTTCCTGCCCTCCCTCCTCCTTCCTAAGAACTATAAATTCGGCATTTCCAATTGTTACATATTTGGAACCTCACCCCTAGCCACACCCAGCTCTTTCTTCCCTCTCCCGGGTGCCCCCTCCAGCTCCCTGCTGTTACCCAGCTCCCCGACTCCAACTGCCTCAGCCCAGTTCAGCTGCATCCGTGCGTGGCTCTGGCCCATGGTGATGGTTCCATTCCCTTGCTCCTGGATCACCAGGGACAGCTCTGAGGGGAGAGGGGCAGTGACAGGGGCTCCAGTTGCAGGGTGGGTCCCAGGGCTGGGGCAGGGCAGTAAGAGGTCTCACCTGTGTCTGAAGGGGAATGGTAGGTGAAGGAGGCTTTAGGCATGTTCGTGGCCAGGGTCCTCAGGACTTCTTCGAGGAACAACAGCAGGTAGGTGCCCAAGTGGTGCCGGGCAGGCAGGGTCAGGGCCTCCAGGTCCCCAGGGACTTCCAGTAGCTCATCCAATGCCATGATGACATTCTGGGGGTGAGGGGTGACAGCTGCTGGGTCACTGCACCACAGGAACCTCCCAAAGGACCTGATCTCACTCCCTCACTAGGGGACACACCAGAGAACCACCAGGGTACGTGGGGGACAGGCATGGGGAAATTATCCAGACATGGCAGTAGCCAGAAGATAAGTAGGGGGATGAATGGACGCCTGAGAGCACCTGTAACAATGGCTCTTAACATCTCTCAGTCACTGAGGCTCTGCGGGGTCCGTTCTCAGTCTGTGCTGTCCAGGACAGTCGCCGTGAGCCACGTGTGGTGCCATGTTGAAGTTGCCCTATTTTGGATCTATTAGGTTAATGCAACCTTCACATTAATTTCATTTGTTTACCAGTACTTTTTTTTTTTAATAAAGCTACTGGAAAACTTAAACTGACATAAGGGGCTCATATTTCTGCCAGGCTAAGTGCATATGCTAAAACTTCAGTCTAATGCTAACTGTGTGCCGGGCACGAATCTCTGAGCTGTCTCTTAGTTCACTTAACCCCTCACAACCGCTGTATGAAGTAGGAGACTGAGCCCGCACAGGAGGAGTCACTTGCCTGAGGTCACAGCAGGAAGTTGGGGGCGGGGCGGGGGGGGGGGGGCGGTTAGAACCTTTGTGGCTCAGCTCCAGAGGCAAAATTCTCCCTTGTTCCATTCTGTAGCCATTAGATCCCCCGTAAGTGTGAGTGTGTGTGTGAGGGCCCTGCTCCGCTGTTGGGGGACCAGGAATAGGGGGTGTGCACATCTGTGTTTGTGTGATGGGGATATCCATGGGGTGTGGATGCTGTGCACACAGTCACACGTGCTTCTCCCGTCAGAGGCCCTTGCTTGGGCTGCCTCCACTCACCCAGAAGCGTCCCTCACCTTGATGGTGTCCTTGGCCGAGGTAGGCCTGAAGTCTTTGCCCAGATCCTGGACTTTTTCAAAAAAGCGGGAGAGACTCTGGGAGAGAGGAGAGGAGGGGTCAGAGAGCCTCACCCAAAGTTGGGGAGCAGCTTGGGGGAAACAGACCCTGCCTGAGTCACTCACCTGGCTCTTGATTCCAGGGGGAGGGGTCCAGGTGGGGAAGATCTCTGCAGGGGACAGAACAGAGGCTCATTAGGTGAGAGAGTGTCTGTGTGTATTGGAGGCGGGGTCTCGGGTCAGGCCAGGTTCTTTCACACTGGGGAGTCCTTTGTTTATGCAGGAATCCGGGTTTGGGCACCCAGCCTGGGAGGCAGTGGCACACGTATGAGCCTGGAGTGTTGATGCAGAAGGTGGAGCTGTCACACTGATGCCCCCTGGAGCTGCACTCATCCACCTCTGGGGACATGAAGAAGCGGATGGGCCCTCTCCTCTCTGTGCCCCACCCCTTCCCCCGTGAAAGTGCCCCCTACACCCCACTTGGCTGGAGGTGATGACATCTGGTGACTGCAGGTCCCTGAGTGGCAGACGCAGAGACTATGGGAAGTGTGCAGAGGCCTGACACGAGGCAGGTGAGCCCTGCACAGATGTACAGGTTGTGAGGTATTGAAATACCCTCATCCCAGTTGGTGATTAGCTGCTGCCTGGGGTTCTCCAGGAGCCTTGGATACCCCAGCTCTTTCCTCAGGACCCCCACAGGTCTTCTCCCATTTAGCTTTAAAAGAATTAACGCTGGGACAGCAGGGAACCCCCAGCATTCATTCTGCTGGGTTCCTGTGGGTGCCACTGAGTACGTGATCAGAAGGTGTCACTTGTGGCCTTCGGAGTGTGGGATCTGAACTCCGAACCTTCACAGACAGTGTTGTTTGGGCCATTGGGGGACCCAGGAACTGGCTTCCAGCCACGGCGGCAGCGGCACTTATAGCTGCCCTTGCTGTTGATGCAGCGGGTGGAGTTGTGGCAGGAGTTTTGCCCCGAGGTGCATTCATCCACATCTGAGGACAAAGCCAGAGCGTCAGGCCCTCCCTCCACTCACTGCACGCATCCTTCCTTCCTCTTCTCTCAAATTCCTAGTGGTTCCCTCTGAGGACACCCCACTACACCCCACTTACCAGCCACCTAGCCTGTCAGATACAAATTTGTGGTCACATTTTTCACTGTAAAAGCACCATAAGCTCCCAGTGTCCCTGCAAAGTGGACAGGGCAGGACTGCGCCTGTGCAAGTGTCATACCAAAGCCGTACCCCCTCATGGACTGGGCAGGGGCACCTGTGATGGACTCTGACTGGGGAGGCTGAGGCACTGATGGCTCTTCCCATGTGGATGCTGTGGGTTGGAGTGCTGCCACCATCCAGAGCTGCATCCTGCACTTGTTAGCACAGAACCAGAGGTCAGCCCTGTCCAGCCAGGGCACCCTCCCTTCCCTGCCTGCACTAAGGTCACACCATTGCTGAATGTGCTCTGCCTCTTCTCTGCCAAAACTCGTTATGGCAGCTTCTTTTAAGATGGCTCAGCAAAATAAGAGGATGTGGCACATTTATGAGATCTGAACAGCAAACCTTCACAGATGGTGTTGTTTGGGCCATTGGGGGACCCAGGAACTGGCTTCCAGCCGCGGCGGCAGCGGCACTCATAGCTGCCCTGGATGTTGAGGCAATGGGTGGAGTTGTGGCAGGAGTTTTGCCCCGAGCTGCATTCATCCACATCTGAGGACAAAGCCAGAGCGTCAGGCCCTCCCTCCACTCACTGCACCCATTTCTCACTACCCAACACTAAGCACCCCACTCTTAGTACACAGGCCACCACCTGTGACCTTCAACTTCACCCTGAAAGCACCTTATGGTGGTGTCCCTACAAGATGGACAGAGCAGGGACCTTAGTCTCCAGTTTATAGGTGGCAAAACCAGGAGGGAAACTGAATTTGTGGCTGGACTTCCTGACCAAAGACACCTACCTACTCCCTCCTGGGCGCCAGCCCACGTTCCCTTTCTGGGAACAGGAAGTGACACCTCTCTTGGCTTGCATGTGACACGTGAGAAAGGGGAAGTGTCTGGGGGTGCTCACAGGGGCTGCACAGAAAACCCCCTGCTCTGTGGCAGGACCTCTCAGGGAGGCGAATCCTTGGGCAGGCCCTTGGCAGGCCCGTGGCATTTCAGGAACCTGAGAATCTTTTCCCACCTCCTCGGGCTGGGGCACCTGCCCTGGCTCCTTCCCCAGCTCCAGTCCAGCCTCATAGTGTCTTCCTGGGGCCTCTATCTCTGCACAGCTTTGGGTCCTCAGGTTGGTCTCTAACCCCAGCAGGCACCTGGGTGTTGACGCAGATGCGGTGGCTTTTACAGATTCTAGGGCCCAGCTGGCATTCGTCCATGTCTGCAGGGGAAGGAGAGCGTGGTGGACGCCTGCAGCCATGGGCAGCCTTCTAGCATAGAAGCATCTAGAAGCATCCCAGGTGTGTGGGTGCCTTTTCTGATTCACACGGAGGTGTTCTATGGGTAAACGTGGTGGCCTAGATGCTTTGTTGTCCAGATGTGGCCAGAAGTGGCCCACGTCCTCTCTGCCAGCTTTGGCTCCTTCAGACTCTGGGGCAGCTCCCAGCTGGGACAAGGACATCACCACCACCTGTGTCCAGCCTGAGGACTTGGGCAAAGGCCAGGGCGGGCCTTCCCAGAACCAAGTGCAGGAGAAATGCTGCATTCCCTGGGCAAGGCTCATTTTGGCAGCCTTTGTCCTCACTCCCCCAGGGTGGGGGCTGTGGGCTGAGTTCTTGGAATCTCGGTGGCTCTGGTGAGACAGTGGTCTGCCATCCAGGCTAATTCTGAGACTCCAGCATGTGGAGATGGACCGAGAACCACCCCTGAGTCTGACAAGGCTTTTGAGCAGGAGCCCAGGAAATGAAAATGGTGCCAGATAGGCCAGGGCCACCTGGACAGTGGGTGCCAGGCCGTGATGGACAGCAGGGCCCACATCCAGCCACACAGCCTTGGAGTGGTAAAGGTGCCTCTTTCGGTCCCCATGAAAGCATCCCCTGGACTGGCAGGAAGTGGTGAGAATCCACATGTGAGCCCAGGCAGCGGTGGGCAAGGGCTGGGTGCCTGGAGAGGGGAGCAGGCACTGATGGGTGAAGAGTGGCAGGCATTTCTGTCATGGTGGCTCCTTGGTTCTCCCACCAGGGACACAGACCTTGGGCTTTGTCAAGGGCCCTCAGCCTCCATCTTCTGTCCCCCAGTGGTCTGGGCCCCCATGGCTCCTGGGTTGACCTCAGGAGAGCATCAGACCTGGGGCAATGGTCCCCCATGACTCCCTCTCTTGTCATCTGGTTCAGATGGGAGCCTCTTCATTCACCCAACTCTCTGAGTTTGGGGCAGGGTGGGGGAGGTTGATGTCACCCTGCTCACCCCCAATATGTCACCCGACTGGTCCCAGCCATCCAAGCTGCCCACAGTCCCGTGAACTGAAATTATTGAGGAGGGTCAGGGTGGAGGCTTCCTTGAGGAAATGGGTGGAGGCTGAGCGGCTGAGAATTGGGGACAGGATGCCAAGAGGCATCTTCTCCAGGTGGGGCTGTTGGCCAGAGGCAGGGCCAGCTGGGAGAGGTGGGCCTAAATCTCCGGTTCTCCCAATTTTCCTGACGGGGCCCCCAGGTCCATCGTTGCCCAGGGGCCCTGAGAGGGCTTCTGGCATCAGGTCTCATCCTGGCAGTCACTGGCCATGGTGCAGCAGATGGATGTTGCTCTGGAATGCACTGCGTTGTCAGCTCCTGAAGTGTCTTGAATGCCTCCACCCTCATTGTTTTATGCAGATAAGATGTCAGGTGAGTGGGGAAGACTTCCAAACTTCTGGAAAGGGCCTCTGCAGAGGATTTTAAGCCTCAGGGTTCACAGAGGCTGGGAGACCAGGTAGGTGCCTGGGACGGCCTGTTGATGCCTGGAGAAAGTGGGGCGAGCATCCGAGAAAATGGCCTGGGTCCTGCCCAAAGCAGACCTCATGGACCATGACAGGAGTAGTCAGGCCCTCAGGTGGGCAAAGGATGGAATGCTGAGGTGGGCAGACGGCCCAGCTGAGCCCGTCACAAAGCTAGGTCTTCAGACCGCAGGTCCTGATCCAAACCAGCAGGCTGCTCTCTCCCCTGAGGTCCCCCCTCACTCTTGTTCAGCTGTGTCTCTCTCTGCCCAGCAGCTCCAACCCTTGCTCTTAGCCCTGGCCCCTTTCTAACACAGCAGCACATCTCCTCACTCCCCACAACCACCACCTGTGCCACAGGGCTTGCCCCAGTCCAGGCACACCAAGCACGATCCACAGCCACCATGGGCAGTTGTACAGAGTCACTGCACAAGGGTGTCCAGCCAAGGAGGCAAATGGGGGCTAAAAATCAGCTCATTCTCCACTCCCCAAACACACTGTTCACCTGGAGATGGGGAACCTTTTCCCAATTTCCTCTGCCCTCTGGCCAGGCTACATATTTGGGGCATAACATCCACCCAGAAGCCCCTGTGGACCAGCAGTGCAGTGGACGGAGCTCTCCCACTGGGTTCCAGGCAGGTGTGGGTGCAGGTGCCCCCTTCCCTCCCACCGAGAGGGTCTGCCACCTCCCTCCGCACACAGGGCAAGAGGGAAGGGGCTGGGACTGTGGTTTCAGGCTCTTCTCTCCGCAGCCTGGTGGGCCTGTGGACCCTGCTCAGAGTCCTCCAGGATCCTTGGCCCAGCCTCCTCCTCCCCTCTCTGTATTCTGCACTAACCCCCTCTCTCTGGGTGAGTCCTGGCTTCTGCCTGACCACTGCTGGCCCCCTCTGCCCCTGCGTATGCCCGAAGCCCCTTCCCTGCCCGCCTGCTCCTCCCAGAAAGGGGACAGAGCTTGGTCATGCATGGAGGCCTGGTTCCTCCTGGGTCCCTGGAGAGGGGATGCACTGGGCCAGCTGTTCTCTGAGCAGCCACCAGGGGCGCGGGCCCTGGGGCGTCCTTCCTGGCGAGGGCGTGTTAGATCACAGTGAGGGTAATCCTAAACCCCACAGCCACCACGTGCTGTGCTTTGTGATCCCCTATCCCTTCCCAGCAGTTCTATGAGGCAGCACCCCTGTCAATCCCTTTTACAGGTGGGTAAACTGAGGCACAGAGAGGTGAAGAACATGTCCAAGGTCATACAGTTAACAAAAGGCAAAGCTACTTTTGTTTTTATCGATAAAAGATCCGCACTGTTTTTTTAACACAAAATCACCAAAATATCACATCTCACACATTACTGGTGATTTCTGAGTAAGTGTCCTGGCCGGTGTCACATACACGGCCATCAGGTAGCAACACCAGGATTTGGGTCCTTGGTTCTCATGCCACCCTGCCTCTCTGTTCTGGTGGGATGGGCACAGACACACCTGTCCCCACTCACACCTGGGCACTGTACCTACAACCAGGCACCTGCCCCGTCTGCTGCAGGAATGGCTCTGGTGACCACAAACCTTACGAACAGGGAGGTGGAGGATACGGGGTCATTCTTACCTTGACACGTGTTCTCACTCTCATTACTGAAATTCGTTGCCCCAGAAACAAGCCTGTATCCTGGGCTGCACATGCAGTAGTAGCTCCCCTCTGTGTTCTGGCAGTCTGCCAGTTTTCCACAGGACACTGGCACGGGTAGTCTGCACTCATTGATGTCTGAAACAAAACAGGACAAAGGGTCACCTCCCAAAGGCATGGGTGTCCCCAGGGCAGAGAGCCTCGTCTCCTAGGTAGCATGAGGCCTGATGCTTAATCAGTGTCTTTTGGAAAAGACTTAGACTCTCAGGCAACACTGCTGCAGCTGGGCTGTGGCTGGAGCAAGCCATTCCTGAAGCCCACTAAATCAACTCTGCTCTCCTCAGCTCTCTGCCTGTCACCCTGGATTTGGATACAGGAGGAAGTGCTGAAGTGGTGGGTGTGTGGAAGATCTGCATCTCCCTCCCCAGGCCTGGAATGGCAAACTGAGGCACAGATCTCAGACTCCTGGAGACCTAGCTCTTTTCTCTCTAGGAAGCCACACTTATTCACTTGTCATTTTTCACCTTTGTATCTTTTCCTTTCTCTTTTTTCTGCCCTTGATGATGGTCTGAGGACAAAGGCTGAGGCCCCCAACTACCAGTCATGTCTCCATGTGGCCCTCTACCCCCCAAGCCTGCATACCATCACAGCTCTCCAAAGGGTTGGTGATGATCTCCCCAGATGAAGAGCTGAATCCCGGAAGGCAGCGGCAGGCAGTGGCATTGACACATGTGGAGTGCAGAGGGCACCAGCGAGCACAGGCCATGGAGGCAGAGGCTGTGGGGATGGAGACCACGGTCAAAGATGAGAGCTGAGACAGGGGCAGGGAGGAGTGTTGGGAGGGGCAACCCTGAGCTTCCCCCTGCAACAAGCCTTTCTCCTGCCTGGGCTGAGAGGTGCAGGTGGGGGTTGGGATGCTGGCTATGGACTGAGTTACTCCCAGCAGACTCACCCCTGGTGTTCTGGGGTCCATCTTCCGGCAGAACCAGCAACATACACAGCGCTGGAACAGAGAGATGGGGGGGTCAGGGAATTACAGAACAGGGAAGGGTTGACAGAGGCAGAGGATGTGTTACTCCCCTCAGGCTCAGGCTCTGTCCATTACTCAGGAAGAGACAGGGCAGGTGACCCCTCCTGACCTCCGATGCCCATGGCCAGAGGGTCTGCGCCCACCACCTGAGGGTGGGTTTCAGGAACTGAAGAATGGGGAGGTGCCTGAGCCTGGCAGGGGTCTTGGAGGTTGCTGACCTGTGGGCAGCAGGAAACGGACTGGAGCCAGGTGGCCTTGGTTCTAATTCCAGACCTTGGTCAGGTGCCTCAGTCCCCAGTTTCCCCTTCTGTAGAATGGGGATGAAGAGGGGACCATCTCCCAGATTAGTGTGGGAGTTAAACACACAAGTGCTGCCTTTGTGTCGTGTTTCCTGTCATCATTTCTTTAAGTAAAAATGAAGGGGTTGGACCAGGGGTTCTCCCTGATTCCTCCAAATCTAAGGTACTCCAGCCCCCCCCACCCCTCCTTTCCTCAGTCACACAGGTGCAAACGCACCACACCCACATCTGTCAGCCCCGACGGTCATCGCGGGACCCACTAGAGACATTTCACCTCCTGGCTCCCTGCACACAGGACAATGCTGTGGGCTCATGATGGGGTGGCGCTGTGCGGGCCCCCCAGTCCTGCTGTTCCTGCCGCTCGGGGGCACCCCCTCCCACGGCATGTCCTGGGGGTCCTCCTCAAGTCAGCAGGGGCTCTAGAGATGGGGACCTCCTTGCCATTCACCAGAGAGACAGACAAGGAGACAGAGACGGAGGGGAAATAAAGAGGAGACAGAGACAGGGACAAAGAAGGAGCTGGAGACAGAGAGAGGAAAAAGAGGGAGAAAGGAGATAGAGAGGTGAAGAGAAAGTTGAGATGGGAGAGACAGAGAGATGCAGAGAGAAACAGAGGCAGAAGTTAAGAAGCCAGTGACAGGGCCCTGGCTGGTGCGGCTCAGTGGATTGAGTGCTGTCCTGTGAAGGGTCACCGGTTTGATTCCCCATCAGAGCACATGCCTGGGTTGTGGGCCAGGTCCCCAGCAGGGCACATGCAAGAGGCAACCACGCACCGATGTTTCTCTCCCTCTCTTTCTCTCTCCCTTCCCCTGTCTCTAAAAATAAATAAATAGAATCTTAAAAAATAAATAAAGAAGACAGTGATAGGGAGAGATGACAAAGAAATAGGGAACTCCTAGAAAGGGAGAGACAGAGATGCCAGAGATTACACAGAGAGAGAGAGAGAGATTGAGGAGGAGATAAACAGAAACAGAGAAGGGGAAGGGAGGGAGGGAGGAGGGGGCCTGGGCAGGAGGGGGTGCTGTGGGAGAACTTGAGGGAGCCGTCCAGTCCCGCTGATCTGGAAATGCTGGGGAGGCAGTCCAGGCCCTGATAATCCAGGGAGACCAGATAGGGGGATGGAGGGTGGAGGGGTGGGGGTCAGGGAGAAGAGCAGGCATGAATCACTTCCTGGGCCAAATGAAGGGATAACTCATGGCTGGGTCGTCCTTGGAGCAGTTCCTGGGGGAATTTGGGGGTAGGTCATGGTGAGCACAGCTTGAGGAGCTGTGGGGGGTGCAGACTGGAGGGTCCCCTGAGCACTCAGCCCCAGTGTCCAAACCTAATTACCCCGCAGGCCAGCAGAGGGCAAAGACCCCTCTCTGGTGGCCCTCCCAGCTAGGGTAAACTGAGGCTGGAGTTCCTCTCTTTCTCCTCTCTGGCCACAGGGTTTAGGTAGGTATCCCCTTGGCCGGGACCAGTTCCTCTTTGTAGGACAGACCACAAAAAGTCCTTCCCTGGCAGGGCAGGACCTGGGCTGACCGGTCCCCAGCTCCCAAGGCCCCAGCAGTAACTTTCACACCCACAGCTGCCCAAGGAGACAGAGGCCCTGTTCGTGTCTGCGCGACAGAGGGGCGAACTGGCCTCAGAGCCCAGGAAAGGCTTACAGAGAATCTGGTGAACACGGGGCTCGGGAAGGTGGAAGTGAGGGGTCAAGCTCCCCAGACCCTGCAGGGAACGGCTTCTTTGTGCCCCATCAGGCTGAGCCGGGCTTTCCGCCCCACCACAGAGGCAGCTGGGCCAGAGCTTCTCCGTCTGGGGCCTTGGAAGTCACCCAAACAGGAGCCTGGAGAGGAGCTGCTGGTCGTCTGCTCGCAGTCCCATCTGGTTTGCATTCCCCCAGCTGCGCCCTGTGTAGTCAGACTCCTGCTTAAGGACCCTGTGGCAGGGGTGGGGCCATCATTCTCTGGCTGCTCCTCCTGCTAAGGACCCCACAGCCCATCCCCCAGACCCGCCAGTGAAATCACCATCGTCATCATCCCAATGAAAATAACAACAATAAATACTCTACTTAATTCTTACTGTGAGCCAGGGCTCCCTCAGCCCTTAACATTGCCCTGTGAAGCAGAGACCAGGCTTGCCCTGCCCCATTTTACAGTTATGGAAAGTGAGGCTCGGGCTCTGGGACTTAGCCCCTGGCACACCACCCCCAAGATCATCTAACTGTATGCATCCTACAGGCGAATTACGCTCTGCATATCGCACCTCGATAAAGCTACAAAAAAAGCTCGTGCCTGTTTGTTACCCTGGGTAAGCACAGGGAACACTGTCCCTCTCGCCTGGGGAAGCTCTGGCACCCCACATGTCATTTCTTAACTCTCTTTGTTGCCTGGTTGCCTGGGCAACGAGCTGCCCTGATAACCGTTAGAGCCTCCCTGGGTGGGGCGGGAAGGGAGGTATGGGGGAAGTCACAGCAAAACTCAAGTTCAAACCCACAGTGGTAATCCCTTCAACCCATAGCTGGGTCCCAGCTGGGTCTGAGCAAGACTGCAGGGTCTCTGGGCTGTCCCTGCCACTGAGACAAAGGGGGATGTGTTGGGGACACCCCATAGTAGAAGGGCCCCCCATCCTTAACTCCCTAGCGCCCCTTTAAGCCATCTGTTAAGAGTTACTTCCTGAGGGAGCACAGCACTCATTTTTGTTCCCCCCATTCCCCCTGGTTCAGTTTCCTTTCTTAAGGAGCAGCTTCCAACGTGGATCCAGAAGGGAGCTCGGAGATCCCTCTGGGCGCGGGGGAACAGTCTCTGAGAACACCTGGGGGGGTCCCTGCCTGGGCGTGGGGGTTCCCGGGCACTGCTAGCTGCTCTCCCACGGCACCCGCCTAACCATGTGTCTTTCTCCAAGTCAGGCCCCAGAGCTGCCAGCTGTGCCTCCTATTTCAACACAAGGCAGTGGTGGGGGTGGGGAGGGAGGAGGAGGGGGAGATGGGAAGCACAGGCACCAAAGGGGTGCTGCCAGGGACCCCCAAATTCTCACCACGTAGGACAAGAAAGACGCTGAAGCAGGGACCTCCCATGGTCTGAGCTGCCGGTAGGGGAAGCAGAGGCTGGGGCAGGGTCGTTCGTGTCCCCAGGCTGGGCAGCTGTGCATCATCCTGTGGCCTCTGGGCTTTATAAAGTGGAAGGGGGGCGGGGCGGGGGGGGAGCCACTGCCCTAGGTCCCTCCCCGGAACTGGTGGGGCAGCTGGGAGCCAACAGGAAAGTGCAGTCAAAACACAGACCCAGGGGCGCTGCCTGTACGCACACTCACACACACACCGAGGTGTAAACTGCCCTCAGATCTTATGCAGCAGTTCCACCGTTTGAGCTTCTGACAAACACTGACCCCTCTCTGTGCGCACCGGCACTCATTCCAGGGGGAAGGGAGTGCAGGGAGGGCAGTCTTGCCCAGGGGCCTGTTTCCTTTGGGGAGGGGCCACATCAGAAACTGCTCCGGGCTCCCTGGCAGGGACCCCCCTGTACTCCCTGCCTTGGCATGCCCTCGTCTCCAAGGCCAGCCCCTGAGCTAACAGTACCCACCCCTGGTTTTCAGGAGAGGAAACTGAGGCACAGAGAGTCCGGAGTCCCAGTAGGAGCTGGAGGAGTGTGAAGGTGCCCTTCATGGATGCCAGGCAGGCACCAAGAAGAGGAGTTTCAGACCACCAAGGGGCCACCATGCTGGAGAGGGCCTGTCTGGGCCAGCGTTGCCCCTGGTAGGAAACTTGCACTTCAGGCACCACGTTAACCAACAGAGAACCACATAACAGGACAGTTGCTTCCTTTTGAATAGGTCACATGACTGGCTTGTCCCTGGGACCATCTAGTAATTTTTAAAATACGCTATTACTTATAAAGTGCTTAATCTGAGCCAGGCCTGACTCCAGGTGCTATTTCAACTCGCTGACACTGCAAAACACGCATGAGGCAGGTAAAGCTCCGATTCCCTTTTACAGGGAGAGGAGCTGGGGCACAGCTAGCAAGCGGCTCAGCAGGGACCCACAGGCAGGAGGCCTAGTTCCCAGGGTCCAGAAAAACGTCTCCACCGATGCTGCTGTGTCTTGAATACCTTAGTGGCCCTGAGGTGTATCCAGCTAGCACCTGTGGTCTTAGGTTCCTTGTGGTATTAGTTATTTTTAAGTTTATGGAGTCTCAGGGCGACAAAAAAGGTTTTCCAGTTATGACATCAATACATAGTTTCTTTTTTAAATGAATGGATTCAAGGATGCATAAGTGTAGAAAATTCAAGAAAACATTAAGTGGTCATAGTTTGAAAGGGGAAGATCATGGTCATGGAAAAATAAGGTCACCAATGGCTGCAGGCAGGGGTGGGGGTGGGTGGGAGGGGTAGGCATCATCCCAGGTGTGGTGGAGCAGCCCCTTGCCTAGAATTAACCCCTTCCTACCCAGGACGTGGAAAGGGGGTCCCATCAGGGTGCCTGAGGGGCCTGGGAGAGGGAAGTGGACACTGGAGGAGGCCGGGAGGGGGCCAGATCAGGTCTAGAGTACATTTTGGGCATTTTGGCTTTTATTTTTCTAAGATTTTATTTATTTTTAGACAGAGAAGAAAGGAGAAAGAGGGAGAGAAACAGCAAGGTGTGGTTGCCTCTTGCACACCCCCATCTGGGGACCTGGCCTGCAAACCGGGCATGTGCCCTGACTGGGAATCAACCCAGCGACCCTTTGGTTCACGGGCCGGCATTCAATCCACTGAGCCACACCAGCCAGAGCCACTTTGGCTTCTTTACCAAAAAGCCGGAAACCCCAGGGCTGGATGTCCTGCCCCACAGGCCAAGGTCTGACAGATGGCTCCTGAGGAAACTGAGGGGTGAGAGTTCTAGCTTGGTGGGGTGGGAGGCCAACCTTAGGCCTCAGGGCATTGTCCCCACACCCATCCACCAGGGATCATCCATTGTTTTGCCTCTTTGCCCTGGGACCTGCCTTGGGCCATTGGAGCAGGTCTAACCTCTCTGGGACTCAGTCTTCCTGTCTGATGAAAGGGATTAGAATGCCCGCCCACTGGCCTCAGGAGCTGGGTGAGGAAGAACTGGTGACACAGGAGGAAAGGCTTTGAGATGTTTGCTGCAGGCTTAGGGGAGGCACGAAGAGGAACATCCTCACCTCCACCACTGTGCCTGGCCTGTCAGCAAGCCTTGTGGCCCTGACTTCAGCCAGACCCCGAGTCCTCTCACGGCTCCTCACTGGCCACCACCATGGTATAGTTCCATCACCTCCCACCGTGGCACCCTGGATATTGTCCCCAACACCCTGTTCCCTGCATAGTGACCCGAGGGTGCTTGGGACTTCCTGAGTCAGGGCACATCCCTCCTCTGCGAAGAACCCTCCATGGCTCCCGCCACACTCAGTGTAAAACTCCAGCGGTGCAGAAGACCCTGCGAGTTCTGCCCTGTCACCTCCTTGCCCTCGGCACCCTCCTCCCCTCAGTCCTTTGGATGCCGTTTTCCTTGTGGGAAACACCAGGCACACTCGACCTTAGCACTCCAGCCCCAGGTAACCTCCTGGTTCCCTGCCTGCTGTTCTCCGTCTTTTTTGCTCAAACATTCCTGACCTACCTTCCACGTCCAATATGGCCCCTAATCCTCTCCTGTCCTCAGCAACCCCAATTGCTCCCCACTTTCCCCGTTCTCTGTGGCACCCCAACAGACCACCAGCAGGGAATTTACCTGCTTCCTTCTTTCCTGCCTGCTGCCCACCCTAAAGACTGCCAGCCCAGTGGGCAGGACTTTGGTCCCTTTGTGTCTCTGCACCTTGTGGGGTTCCACAGTTAGCTGTTCCACCCCTGCTGCTGCCCCCACTGGAGAGAACCCTTTTCAGGCGTCCTGGTCTAGCCCTGGCTGGAGCACCGACATCATTCCTCCTCCTTCCTTGAACTTCCCTGAAGCCCTAGCCTCGCTGACTATTTGGCAGCCCCTGGGCAAATTGGGGCCTCTCTTGCACATGGTGTGAGTCAGGGACACGGGTCCCCATTTGTCAGATGGGAGACAGGCACCGGGGGGTGTGGGGCCACTGGCCTGAGGTTCCTCAGCTAGGAAGTGGCTGAGCCAGGATTATTCAACCAATAATAACGAGTGATCTATTATGTTACATTATTATTTTCACTGTTATAGCTGCAACAGGAACAAATCTCCATAGTGGGTGATAGTCGGCATCCAGCACCTACTCTGTGCCTGGCCCTCTTCTAACTACTCCACACACACCTTCTTCCCAGCAGCCCTGGGAGGCAGGTGCTGTGGTTTGCACTACACAGATGGGGCAACCGAGGCGCAAAGTGATGAAATGTCACAGGGCGCCCCCGTCTCACATCAGAGGTCCGGGACAAACCCCGTCTCTTCCACTTTTGGACTGTGTCGTCTCAGGTGGGTGAAGTGACCTCTCTGGGCCTCAGTTTCTCCGTCTGCCGGAACCTGGGCAAACGGAGGTGAGGGTCATAAGGCAGTGAACAAATTGCAGGGGCTCAGAGTGGATGCGACATTGGCCGTGGCTGTCAGGACCGCCTTCTCTGCGATGCCCTCTGCTGTGGGGAAGGAGATGAGGGGACCCCAAAGTCCTGCCCCCCTTTCTTGAACCACCTGCCTATGCCCAGCACCCTTAGAAGCCCCAGCTAAGGTGAGGGTCAGATGGGGTCTCCGGACAGAGGGGGGCATAACAGGAAGTTCCCTGACTGGGAGACAATGGCAGAGGAAGGGGCCGGGCCAGCCCCCACACGGATGAGCCCAGCTGCTGGCTCCAGGAGGGCGGCACAACTATTGTGAGGCCAGACAGCTGTCCCAAAGCAGGAAGTCCCAGAGAGTGAGGGAGGAGGGAGGCTGCTGGTCTGCCCTGACCCCAGAACCAGAGGCAGGCGGGACAATGGACCCTTTGTCTCCTCCTGCAGGCTGGACACCTGGGTTCCCCCCAGGCAGGTCTTTCGGAGTCTACTTGACCAGGTATTCCTAGTCAGACCTTGCCCAGTCCCAGCTGGCATCCTCCTGACCCTTGACCCCCACCCAGCCTGGCCCAGGGAGTTGGGAGGCAGTGCTGAGCTGGGCCATATTTATAGTTCCCTGGCACTGCTGAGTGAACTGCTAAATATAGAAGCCAAGCTATTTGGGGCCTTGGCCTGGGGCAGAGTGCGGGAGGGGTACCACACGTGTGCCTCCCTGGCATGGGTCCCCAAGAATTGCCCTGGCCTCTCAGTTTCTGGGGCTGCAGGGACCTGGGGGCATGGAGCAGTAGGTCCGCTTGAAAGGGGATACAGAAAGACCTGGTGGCAGGGCCCAAAGTGATAAGAGGGGAAGCAAGGGACTGTGATGCCTCAGAACAGCGATTTTAAAACTTTTTCTTTCTTTTTTTTTCCCCACTGCCCTCAACCTTTTTCCTCTCATGACACACATAAACTAATTATTGAAATTCTGCAGCATACCCAAAAATATATTTTTTGCCCATCTGACAAAAAAAATAGGTATAATCTTGATTCTTTCACACCAAACCACTATTTTTGTGTTGGTTGTTGTCATTTTTTTATTTGACATCTAAGGGAAAAGAAGTCAGTGCCCCTGACTAAACAATCACGTATCACATGTTTTAACAATTCTTGTGGCACACTGGTTGAAATCACTGACTTAGAGGGACGCGGTTTTGCCGGGCTAAGGAGAAGGGTGAGTTTATGAGTGGGGGTCCCAGTGCCCACTTCCTTTGCCTCCTTCACCCCAGGCCCTGTTGCGGTAGGAAAGTGGGGTTGAGCCGTCACCCCTGAGTGTTCTGTGCTTCTAGGAAATGAAGGCCTTCAGGAAGCTGCAGGGACACCCCCAAACCCCAAACAAACCCCAGCTCCTAGCAACCCACTTCCCCTTCTCCATCAACGCTGAGCTCACTGGGGGCTGTGACATGGGCTGGGGGTGGGGTGGGGCTATAAATAGCTGGTTTATAAGCAGCTGCCAAGACTGCTGAGCAGGGCTCCCCAAGGCAGAACGAAGAGGGCTCCTAACCCGGCAGCTGGACCTCAGATGGTCCCTAGCTTCACCCTCTCCCAGCGATCACCAAGACTTGGGGAAGTAAGGGTGAACTGAAGGGTGCGTTGTTTAAAAGGGGCAACGCCAATGATCTCTAAGGCAGAAAGGAACAAAGTGGCCATTAAGAGTTTAATGGAAACTTAATGCTTCCTCAGCCACTGGATCAAGTGGATTAGAATATTACACAACTGTGAAAAAGAACCCCAGGGGCATGAGATGAGATGGCTGGATCTTAGCAACATACGCCTTTCTTGACTTTAAAAACTGAGTGCCATGCAGCTCTAGCTGGTGTGGCTCAGTGGATTGAGTGCTAAACTGAGAAGCCAAGGGTCATCAGTTCAGTTCCTGGTCGGGGCACATGCCTGGGTTGCGGGCCAGGTCCCCAGTTTGGGGTGGGGGTTGTTGTGTGAGGGGCAAACACACATTGATGTTTCTCTCCCTCTTTCTCCCTCCCTTCCCCTCTCTCTAAAAATAAATAAATAAAATCTTTAAAAAAAAACCTGAGTGAAGTGCAAACACCTTAATTTGCTTGATGGATTTAGTGGCAGAATCTTATTTTTTTTCAGCTTTATTGAAGTACAATTGACAAATAAAATTGAAATATATTTAAGAGGTACAACCTAATGATTTGGTTAAAGTAGAATCTTGAGCAACAAAGAAGTCCCCAGAGCCCCATACACCTTTGTCATAAACCTCAGACACGGATAAAACAAGGTTTCAGCAACAGACGTGTAAGAAAACAAACAAAAAATGAGTGACGGAATAAGAAACAGAATGCAGGGTGGTGGAGGGAGAGAGCAGGGTCACGTCCCAGTTTTTGGTTGGGGGGTTGATGGGGGGGTTCCTTATAGGCTTAAAAAAATAAATGAATAAAGTAAACTAAAGCTGGTCCTGGGTAGACCGACAGTCATGAGAATTGTATTTAATTGATTCTGTGAACCTGAGACCCTGTAAAACTTTTTTTGGAACTTTTAAAATGTTTTAAGCCTCTAATGAGAAGTGGTTAGAGGAAGCACAGGGAAGATAGATGGAAAGAGTTGCCCAGGGTGGGGGTGTTCAGAGTGGGAGGCCCAGCTGGGGAAGGGGGTCAGCAGGGGTGGCAGTGGGCCATGGAGGAACTGACAGTGGCCAACAGGAAGCTGTGCAGTGCGGAGCTGGGAACATTCAGTGCTACTTCTGCCTCTTTCTCAAAGCTCGCAGCCTCTTCCTCATTCTGCAAGGGATTCTGGGAATGGCTGACTAGGGGCTAACAGAGCCCAGTAAGGATGGGCTCCAGCCCCCTGGGGATCCTGCAAGGGGGTCCCAGAATGTGGGGCAGGTGAGGAAGAAAGGAGATTTAGGCTGAGTTTCCAGGTCAGCCTCTCTCCCTGCCTCAGTTTGCCTAGTTGGGCCCCCTTGTCACTTTCAAGGGTCACAGGCAATGGTGCTGAGAGTTACGAGCAGTCTCAGAAAGAAGTGATGTATTCTGGGGTCCTGGGGCTTCAGTAAGAATAAACCCCTCCCAGCCTGTGTCAGGTTGGAGTCTCCCTTTGCCAGCTGTGGAAAACAGTTTGGTGCTTCCTGAGAATGTTACATGGAGTTCCCCTATGACCTAGCAAGTCCACTCCTACGTAGATACCCAAAAGAACAGAAAATAGGGACTCCAACAAATGCCTTTACACCCATGTGCAATGAAGCGTGGTTATCCGTCATCGAAAGGTGGAAACAAACCGGTGTCCATCGATGGATGAATAGATGAACAAAAGTGGTCCACCCACACAATGGAATAGTGTTCTGCCACAATAATGAAGTTCTGATAGAGACGGCGGTCCCCCCGCATTGTGAATGTGCTGAATGCCCCTGGACTGTTCACTTTTAAACGGTTGATTTCATGTCATTGTGAATCTCACCCCCAATTTTAAATACCCTGAGTGGGTGATGGCACTGTCCCCCAGCCCTACCCTGGGCATCTCTAATGTTACATCCTCTCCTTTGTGGCTCACGGGTTGCCCCTTAGCCTTCCTTTCCACTGTCTCAGATGATATAGGCATTACCCTCCTCCTTTTCAGATGTGACAGTCACACGTTCACTCAGCAAACACTGCTTGCCGGGTGCTGTTTTAGCCACTAGGGGCCCAGGTATGAACAAGCCAGAGCAAAACCTCTGCCCTGTGGCACTGACATTCCTGCATGGGAGATCATGAATGTGATACATGAGGATGTGGAGAATGTCAGCAATGAGAACATTAACCAGGTTAATGAAGGGGGAGGGGGATGCTGGTGGGGGAGGGTTGACAAACTAAATGGGGTGGACAGGGAAGGGATCACTGAGAAAGTGAAGAAAGACCTGAAGGAAGCGTGGAGGGAAGAGCTATGAAGATCTTCGGTGAAGAACGTTCCAGGCAGAGGGGAAAGCCCGTGCAAAGGCCCTGAGGCTGGATGGTACCTGGTGTGGGAGAGCACTGAGGCCTGTGTGGCTGAAGCTGAGTGAGCCAGGGGATGAGAAGTGGGAGATAAGGCTGGAGAGATAATGAGGTGACATTGTATGCAGCAAGCAATGAAGTCAGAGGTAAATTCAGAATATTTAACACCCAGCCAAGAGTGGAGGTTGACCAGTTAGACTGCACTCTCTCCTGCACCCTCATTTCTGATGGCCTCCACTGAATGCCTGGGGGACTGGGACCCTCCACAGAAGCTCCCCCTACTGCAGGGACAGCACAGACCTCCCCACACCATACCTGAGCCAGGAAGGACCGTGGGTCAGTTTGCAGGTGGGGAGACAGGCTGGAGTCGGGTGGGATCGCTCAGGGGGATCCTGATGCTCTCTACCACACTGGGGTGGGAACATCGACTCTGGGCGACTTCCTGCCTCCAGCCTCCATCATCACTCACCTGGACCAATGCAATCACGGCCCTGTCCCCTACTTCCTCCCTCCCTGCCCACAGCTGCCAGAGGGCGCCTATGAGCCCCCAAGTCAGGGGCCATCTCTCCTCTGCTCATCTATCCTCTCCTCCATGGCTCCCCGCTCCTTCAGCACAAACGCCCAACTCCTCTCGCACAGCCTGAATGCTCTGCCCTGTCCCCTCCCTGCCTTCATGATCTTCTGCTGTCCTCACACACTCTGCTCCAGCCACATAGGCCTCCTCACTGCTCCTCAACTCTTCAGACACGTTTCTGCGTTTGCATGGACTGTTGCTCTGCCTGCACTGCCCTGACTCCCCCAGACATCCACACATTGCACCCCTCACTTCCTTCAGGTCTTTGTTCAAATGTCACCTCTTCACCAAGACCTTCTGTGAGCCCCTCCTTAAAATTGCAAACACCCACAGACTCCTTTTTCAAAGCACTAACCACCTCTGAAGTCCACTTGTTTCCACTGTTCACTGTCTGCCTCCCTCCAGCGCACCTGTGGTGGTCACAGCTGTGTCCCCTGCACCTTCGACAGTGCCTCAGACACAGCTGGTGCTCAATAAAGGCTGCACAATGGATGTCAAAGTCAGAGTTTATTGCAGCTATATCTTTGACACCTTTAAACACTTTGGTAATCTCTTTTCATTTTATTTTATTTTCCATTTCCTTTTTTTAAAAAACCCTCACCTGAGGACATTTTTTCATTGCTTTTTAAAGAGAGAGTAAGGGAGAGAGAGAAACATCGATGTGAGAGAGAAGCATCGATTGGTTGCCTCCTGTACATGCCTGGACCGGGAATCATATGTGGTTAGATTGGGGATTGCACTCGCCCGGACTGGGGATCATATTTGCCTGGGCTGGGGATCGAACCGACAACCTAGGTACATTTTTGATTGTACCATTTTTGCCTGGCTAGGAATCAAACTCACAACCTTCAGTCACAGGATGATGCTCCAAATCACTGAGCCACACCAGCCAGGATTGCTCTCTCTCTCTCTCGAATAAAAAGAACAATTTTGTTGATCCATGGCTGGAATAGAGGGTGAGGCTCCAGCTCTCAGAGCCCTGGGAGTACAGGCAAAGCTCTGCAAGTGAGCGACCCCCTGCATTTTGCTTACAGGTGCCTCATCTCCTCACCCTAGTCCCAGCTCTGAGCCTTCAGCAGGCAGTAGCATTAACCACATTTAATATCACCTCCACCTGCCCCCATCGATGTCGGGGATTTTTTTCTGCTTTCCACTTATGGAAATGGCCCTGGCTTCCTTTTGTGACAATGGAATAAGGTTCCTTTCAAAATGAAGTCATTTAAGAATAAGAAAAAAAAAAGGAAAAGCAAGTTGATTGAAGGAGCAATCCGTGGTTCGCAGAGAGAGGAACGAATGATGCTTGGAAGCTGCCAATCACTTGCGTGTTGTAGGAGGCAAGGATGGGTGGTGTGTCTGTCTGCTGTGTGCAGATGTGACACCGCCTCTGCCAGAGGGGATGCCACCAGGAGCTGCAGAGGGGAGAGGGTGCCTCTGGGCAAACAGCATCATTTTTTTCTGAGTAGCCCAAGGAGGGACTTTTTCTGAGATTATTTCCTCTTTGCACCTTCATATCTGGGGCTCTCAGAGTCACTGGGGCTTTTTGTGGCCCCTGGTGTGGGTCTCGATGCTGAGTGAGAAAGTTCAGCGGCAATGCCTTCATGCCTGTGCTGCTACCATGCCTGCCTCTTGCTCCCAGTTTCTGCCTGATGCAGGAAACTAGTCCTGAGGACCACCAGCCTGCCTGGTGCCCATGAGGCCAGGTGGCCCTAGCACTGGCCACACCCTGAGCTTTCCTCGAAACAGAGTTGTTAAGATCCCTAGACAAATGGCCAAATAGCACATGAAAAAATGCTTCATATCACTAATCATCAGGGAAATGCAAATCCAAACCACAATGAGATATCACCTCACTTTTATTAGGATGGCTACTACAATCAATCAAACAGAAAATGACAAGTGCTGGCAAGGGGTGTGGAGAAATTGGAACCGTTGTGCACTGTTGGTGGGAATGTAAAACGCTGCAGCCGCTGTAGAAACTGTACGGCAGTTCCTTAAAGAATTAAACATAGAATCAGCACGTGATCCAGCCATCCCACTTCTGGGTATACGCCCAAAAGAATTGAAAGCAGGGTCTCAAAGAGATACTTGTACGCAGCAGCATTACTCACAATGGCTAAGAAGTGGAAGCAACCCAATTTTCCATCGACAGATGAAGGGATAAACAAAATGTGGTGTAATATGTACAATGAAATATTATTCAGCCTTAAAAAGAAAGGAAATTGTGACACATGCTACAATGTAGATAAACCTTGAGGACATTATGCTCAATGAAAGAAGCCAGTCACAAGAAGACACACAGTGCATGATTTCACTTACATGACATGTCTAAAGGAGCCAAATTCATAGAAACAGAAAGTAAAATGGTGGTTGCCAGGTGTGGGAGGAGGCAGAGGGGCAGTTAGTGTTTAGTGGGTATGGAGTTTCAGTTTTGCAATATGAAAAAGTTCTGGGGGTTGGTTGCACAACAAAGTGAATGTACTTAACACTACGAAACCGCCCGCTTAAAAATGGTGAAGATGATAAGTTTTGTTTTGTTTTTTTACCACGTAAAATTTTTTTTAAAAAGAAGGAAATTCTGACTCATGCTACAACATGGATGACCCCTGAGGACATCATACTGAGTGAAATAAGCCAGTCACAAAAGGGCAAACGCTGTGTGACTCCACTTTTATGAGGTCCCTAGAGGAGGCAAACTCAGAGACAGGAAGTAGACGGTGGGTGCCAGGGACGGGGGGAGGGGCGTGAGGAGCTTAATGAGGACAGAGTTCCAGTTTGTGAAATGAGAAAGTTCTGGAGATGGGGGGTGGTGATGGTTGCATGTGAATGTACTTAATGCATCTGAATTGTCCACTTAAAAAATGGTTAAGATGGTAAATTTTATGTTACATGTACTTCACCACATTAAAAAAAAAAAAGAATCCAGGCCAGAGGCTAAGAGGGGCCACACACTGTTTCCTTTTCCTTGTCTCCCAGACAGTACCCCGGTGAGAAGGAAGATCTCTGATGTTTTAAACCCCTGAGGTTTGGGGTTTGCTTGTTACTAGAGCAGAACTGAGCCCGCCCTGACTCAGATGTGGCAGCGGACACCCGAGTCCTCTCCTGCCTGTGCTGACACCCTCCAATGGGAACCCCAGGGCTAGAAGCAGGGCAACAAGGGAGGCACTTGCCTCAGGAGCAAATTTAAGGGGATGCCAAAGAACTCAATAGTCAAGAGGATTATTATTCAAATGCATGTGTTTTAAAAATTCCAAATGAATGCAAAACATTGATGATGACTAGAAAAGCAAAATTTTAAATTAAGGCAGGATCTGTCACAGCATTGTGCTGAGACATAGTAGAAACGAGGCAAAGGGTACAATAAGTCTTTGTGCCTTGTGCGCCTCACTCCAGGCCCAGCCCGGGTAACCACCTGTGACTCTGCCTGGGGGCTTTTTATGGCCCATGTGGCCACAGCCAGAATGGATAGGGAGTTAACATTCCCAGGAATAAGCCTGCATCACTTTTGGTGGGCCAATGCCCCAGCGCCTTCAGTCCTCAAGTGTGTGCCCACATTGTCTCAGAGGTCCCTGGAGGGACTGAGCCCCACGTGCCCACTGCAGAAATGCGCTCATTCAAACTCTCCGTATTTGCTGCTTACACCTCCTTATCTCGCTTCCCTTCTTCTCTACTCATGCTTTCTAAGGTCCCCTTCTGATGAAGTACCTGCGCTCGGTCCTTGTCTCGGGCTCTGCTGTTGGGGGAAGACAGCCCAAGGCAGATGTCTGTTACAATTTTATTTCAACATGGCAAACACTATAACTCCTGATTCACCTCTTCATCTTGGGCCAGATCTGCTGCATTTGTGATTTATTGCTGTGCAACCAATTGCCCCAGATGTAGGGGCTTAAAATAACAGCAAACAGTTACGATCTCACAGATTTTGTCCATCAGGAATTAGGTGTGGCTTTGCTGGGTTCTTAGCTTCAGCGTCTCTCCCAGGCTTCAGAGTCATCTGAGGGCTTGATGAGGAAAGGGTCCACCCCCAAGCTCACTCTCTTGTGGCTGGCAGGATTCAGTTCCTTGCTGGCTGTTGAGGAGGTGGCTCTCAGGTCCTCACCATGCGGGCCTCTCCACAGGGCAGCTCACAACGAGGCAGCTGCTTCACCAGAGAGAGGGAGAGAGTCAGAAGAGTATGAGCCATGGGAGCATGATGGAAATCCCAACCTTCCTTAACCTAATGTGGAAAGTGACCTTCCATCACCTTGGTCTTATTCTATTGTTAGAACCGAGTCATGGGGCTTCGCCCACACTCCAGAAGAGGGGATTACACACGGATGCCAGGAGGGGGGATCATGGGGGCTGTCTTGGAGTCTGTCCTCTGTTTCTCCCCTGCTTAGTGTATGGTTCCGCCACCAGTTCAGGCCCCAAGTGAGGGTGTCATCCTGTCCATGAGGCATTCTAACCTTGCTCCAATTGTCTCTTCTGATCTCTCCTCCTTTCTTTATCCTGTGCTGGCCTCCCTTCCCTTCTTGGAAGCTCAGTCCCACCTCAGGGCCTTAGCACCTGCTGTTCCATCTGCCTGGACCTCTCTTCCCCCAGATATCTGCATGGCTCTTCCTTCAGGGTCTTTCCTGGGCTGCTGACCAGGTGTCAGCTCGCTGCAGTCTTATCTGAAGCCTGGATCAGGTAAGCACTCACTTCCAGCTTTAGGTTTAACCCAAACTCCTTAAATATGCATTCCTGGTGCACTATTCAGTCCTGCACAGTAAAGCTCAGTGGGCCTGGGGTGCTCCCATCCTGCACCTCCCAAAGGAAGGCCTGTCTGCAGGATGCCCTTACCTTGCTCCTGGGAGGTCATTTTTAAGGCCCTGGAGTGTCCTGTCCTGCCTGAGAAGAGTGTCTGTATACCTCAGACCTTAGACCACACCAAAGAGCCGAGCGGTGCTCACAATATGATTCATGCTGGAGGCCTTGGGCCGCCATGCACTAACAGCTTGACCTCTGAAGGGACTGACATCAGCCACATGAATGGCAAGCCAGTCCCCTGTGATCAACTCTCAGTGAAAAGCCTGGACACTAAGTCTCAGGTGAGCGCCCCTGGTTGAAAATACTCAGTGCACGTGGTCACGCATCACTGCGGGAAGAGTTAAGAGCTGGAACTTCACTGGGCGGGGACACCTGGAAGCTGGTGGTTGGTGTCTCCTGAGTCTCACCCCATGTGCCTTGTCCTTTGCTGATTTTCACTGGTATCCTTTCCTTGTAATAAGTTGTGACCTGGAGAACAACAGCATCTCTAGGTTACATGAGTCTGAGTGAATCACTCACCCCCGACCCAGGCCCGCATCCCCCAGCCACCCTCCTCTGAGATCTCATCCTGAAGGGCATGCTCTTGCTCATTTGCTATTTCCTGTCTCTCTCCTCCTGACTGAAGGGAAGGCCAGAACCTTGTCTGTGGCTGAGGCAGACGACTAGAGAGGTCAGGCGGCAGGCCCCAACTCTGCCACTCTCTGGCAGTGTGGCCCAGGGTGAGCAGCGTCACCTGTCTGTGAGCCAGCATCCCTACCTGTAAAACAGGAACGTGGACATGAACGTGGACATGAGTTCCCCTTTCTTTCTTTTTTAAGATTTTATTTATTCATTTTTAGGAAAGGGAGGGAGACAGAGAGGGAGAGAAACATCGATGTGAGAGAGAAACATTGATCAGTTGCCTCTCATACTCTCCTGCAACTGGGCACCTACCCCGCAACCCAGGCATGTGCCCTGACTGGTGTGGCTCAGTGGGCTGAATGTCATCCTGCAAACTGAAAGATCACTGGTTCGATTCCCAGACTGCCCTGGAAGCCAGGCCTCTGGTGGCCACTGGGGAGGAGGTCCCAGGGAGTTACGGAGCTGGGTAGAGAGGGAGGGGGTGGGGAAAACCAAATCCCACGGGTCAGGGCTCCTAGGAGGAAATGTGTGGGAGGGCCAGAGGGGAAGAGGTGGTCAGGGCAGCTGGCACCAGGGCTGTGGGTGGGCACTGGCAGGCCCCAGAGAAGGCTGTGCTGGGCGACTGTGGGCCACCCTGACCTGGGAGGATGCCTCCCTTCTGCTGGAGGCTGTGGAGATGCTTCACGGCTTCTGGACACAGTCCTCCCCACCCCCACCAGTGGAATGTTCCCCCTCCCCACCCCCTGCTTCTAGATTCTTCTACATAAGGCTTTCAGGGGTGCTCATGCCATATGAGTTCAGGACAAAAGAATCAGAAGCACATGGTCTGAGTCCCTTGGGAGGAGTAGTTTTGGAAATGAGACTAAAGGGAAGAAATCAGAGCCGGAGGGGGAGCGCTGGGATGTGGACTTGAGAGGCAACAGGAGGAGGTGCCTGGCTCTGAGCAGGCTCTATCCTCTTGATATATCCGCACTGCCAGAGCTCCAACCAGGGCCAAGCCTTGGCTGGGGACAGGCCACTGTGGACCCTTGTGCAACCTGGGCCCTGCCCTCTGCCTCTGGGCCTAATGGCCCAGGCTCTCAGGTCAAAATACTTGGAGTCATCCATCTCTCTGTCCCTCTCCATGCCCCACCCCCCACCTCCCTCCCCCATCAGCAAACCCTGAGGGCTCTACTTTCAAAATCTATCCAGCACCCCCCTCCCCCACTCTTCACCTCCTCCGTGGCCCTCCTCTGGACCAGCCCCATTAACTCCCACTTGGACCAGTGCAGCCCCCTCTGCCCTGATCTTTCAGCTCCCACTCCACTCCCTCCCTACAAGCTGCTCCCCCAACAGTGGCCAGAGGGCAACGTCTGCTCAAGAACCCTTGGTGGCTCCCACTTCACCCAAAGCAAAAGTCAAAGTCTTCCTCATTACCAGTGAAATGATAAGACCTCAGTTCTTGTCTTCTTGAAGGAAACAGTTCAGTCAAGAGACAAGTACAGCAAGCAAGAATTTATTTGCAGCAGCAAAAGCATACTCAGGATGAAACAAGGAAGGGCTTAGCACAGGAGCAACAGGAGAGCCGGACGAGGCTGGGCTGCCTTAGCTCACTGGGGGCCTTGGAGATGGGTTCAGAGGGTTACCTGAGCATGAGCTCCCCCTGCCCCCTGCTCCCCTGTTGGCAAGTCTCGTGGGGACCCTTAGAGTTTAGGAGACGAACGTCTGTGGGGAAGAAGAGGGGGTTGGGCAGAGCACCACACTCATGACTCATAAGTCTCTGCATGTCCTTCCCTGTCCCCTCCCTACCTTCACCTCTCCCCACTGTCCCCTTACTGATTCCTCTAGCCCCACTGGCTTCCTACTGTTCCTGGCACACTCCCACCCCCGGGCCTTTGCACTGGTGGTTCACTCTGCCTGGTAACCTCCTACCCTGGATCTCCACAGGGCTCTCTCCTCACCTCCCCCAGGTCTTTACTCAAATGTCACCTCCTTAGAGAGCTTTCCCTCCTTCCCTGACCCCCGACCTAAGGCTGCACTCTCCTGTGCCTACTTTATTTATTGTCACACATCACCATCTGACACGGCAGATTTTTGTTCTCAATCCTTCCTCCCCAGGGAAATGTCAGCCCCACGAGGGTAGGGCTTGTTGTCCGTCTGGTACCCTGCCACATCCCCAGTTCAGAACACTGTCTGGCCCTGCAGGTACCTGTTGATTTAATTGACTGGTGACAGCCCCATCTGTGGATTATTGGGGTGACCTTTTATAGCTTTATTGAGGTGTAATTTACATAGCATGTAATTTACCTGCTATATGCAGTACGATTAGATGATTTCTAGTGAATTTACCGAGTTCTGTAACTGTCACCACAACCCAGTGTTCGAGAACACTGTTGTCACCCCAGAAGTCCCCTTGTGCCCCCTTTGCACCCATCTCTGCTCTCCTCCCCTGCCTCAGGCTACCACTGGTCTGCTTTTTGTCTCTATAGCTTCACCCTTTTGAGAAACTTCATGTAAGTGGAATCATACAAAATGTAGATTTTGTATGTGGCTTCTTTTACTCAGTATACTTCTGAGGTTTATCCACTTGCTGCATGTATCAGTAGTTTGTTCTTTTTTATTGGTGAGTAATATTCCACTGAATGGGAGGATCACATTTTGTTCATCCACTCTTCTGCTGGTGGATATCTGGATCAATGCCACCTTCTGGTGATTGTGTGAACGATGCTTCTGTGAATACTCCTGTACCAGCTTTTGTGTGTACATATGCTTTCACTTCTGGATCATATGGTAAATGTATGCTTAATTAAAAAAAAAATACCAAGTTGTTTTCCAAAGTGACGGTACCATTTTATATTGCCGCCATGAGTGGTTGAGGTTTCAGTGCCTCCATCCTCACTAACACTGGGAATTGTCAGTCTTTTTTAAAAATATATTTTATTGATTATTCTATTACAGTTGTCCCATTTTTCTCCCCTTTATTTCCCTCCATCCTGCACCCTCCCTCCCACCAGCATCCCTCCCCCCACCACCTTAGTTCATGTCCGTGGATCATACATGTAAGCTCTTTGGCTTCTCCATTTCCCATACTATTCTTAACTTCCCCCGGTCTATTTTGTACCTACCATTCATGCTTCTTATTCCCTGTACCTTTTCCCCCATTCTCCCCACTCCTCTTCCCCCATGGTAACCCTTCATGTGATCCCCATTTCTGTGATTCTGTTCCTGTTCTGGTTGTTTGCTTAGGGTTTTTATTTTTTAGGTTCAGTTGTTGATAGTTTTAAGTTTATTGTCATTTTACTATTCATATTTTTTATCTCTTCTTTTTCTTAAATAAGTCCCTTTAACATTTCATATAATAAGGGCTTCATGATGACGAACTCCTTTAACTTGACCTTATCTGGGAAGCACTTTATCTGCCCTTCCATTCTAAATGATAGCTTTGCTGGATACAGTAATCTTGGATGTAGGTCCTTGCTTTTCGTGACTTTGAATACTTCTTTCCAGCCCCTTCTTGCCTGCAAAGTTTCTTTTGAGAAATCACCCAATAGTCTTATGGGAACTGCTTTGTAGGTAACTGTGTCCTTTTCTCTTGCTACTTCTAAGATTCTCTCATCTTTCATCTTGGCTAATGTAATTATGATGTGCCTTGGTGTGTTCCTCCTGGGGTCCAACTTCTTTGGGACTCTCTGAGCTTCCTGGACTTCCTGGAAGTCTATTTCCTTTGCCAGATTGGGGAAGTTCTTCATTATGTTTTCAAATAAGTTTTCAATTTTTGCTCTTCCTCTTTTCCTTCTGGTACCCCTATGATTCAGATGTTGGAATGTTTAAAGTTGTCCCAGAAGTTCCTAAGCCTCTCCTCATTTTTCTGAATTCTTGTTTCTTCATTCTGACTTGGTTGAATGTTTATTTCTTCCTTCTGCTTCAGACCTTTGATTTGAGTCCCATTTTCCTTCCCTTCACTATTGGTTCCCTGTACATTTTCCTTTATTTCACTTTGCATAGCCTTCACTTCTTCCTCTATTTTGTGACCATACTTAAACAATTCTGTGAGCATCCTGATTATCAGTGTTTTGAACTCTGCATAGGTTGGCTATCTCTTCATTGCTTAGTTCTATTTTTGGAACTTTGATCTATTCATTTGGGTCATATTTGTTTGTCTCCTGCACCTGTTACATAGTAAGGGGTGGACCTTTCGGAACTCTCCAGGACAGGGCAATCCAGGTCCCTGCCTTGTGGTGTTGTATATGGGGGAGGGGTCTGAGAGGGAACAATGCCACTTGCTCAGCTCTCAGCAGGCTTTCAGTCACTTCCCCTGATACCCAAAAGCCAGTTGGGCCCTTCTGGTGCTGATTCATGGGTGGGTGGGATTGTGCACATTCTAGGATCCTGTGGGTCTCTCCAACAAACTCTCCTATGAGGCTGGGAGTTTCTCCCACCGCCACAACCCCCACAGAATTTTACAGCCAGAGGTTTTGAAGCTTTATTTCCCCCATGCTGGAATCCTGGGTTGCGCTGTCTGTCTCGCTCCCCAGTCGTTCCTCCCAGTTTATCCACATGCAAGTGTGGGACCACCCTGTCCTCCAGCTGACACCCAGCTGCCCATCTCCTCCCCTCCTACCAGTCTGGATGAATGTTTCTTCTTTAATTCCTTGGTTGTCAGACTTCCATACAGTTCGATTTTCTGGCAGTTGTGATTATTTTTTGTTTTTCAATTTATTGTTGTCCTTCTTTTGGCTGTGTGAGGAGGCAAAGCCTCTATCTTGGCCGGAAGTCCAGTCTCTTTAATTGTCGCTCCTCTAATAGGCGTGTGCAGTGGTATCTCATTGTGCTTTTAATTTGCATTTCTCTAATGTCCAGTGCTATTGAAGATGTTTTCCTATCCTTATTAGCCTCTTTGCTAAAGTATCTATTGAAACCCTTTGCCCATTTTTAAGTTGGCTTTTTGGTTTTATTATTAAGGGTTTTAAAAGAATGTATTTTTCATTTGCTTGTGGCTGGTATATAAAAATGGAATTTAGTTTTATTTTTTTAAAGATTTTACTTACTTATTTTCAGAGAGAGGGGAAGGGAAGGTGAAAGAGAGGGAGAGAAACATTGATTGGTTGCCTCTCACACCCCCCCAACTGGGGACCTGGCCCGCAATTGTGCCCTGACTGGGAATTGAACAGGTGATGTTTTGGTTTGCAGGCTGGCACTCAATCCATTGAGCTGCACCAGCCAGCATTGTTTTTTTATATTGACCTTACATCTGAAACCAGAAAAGCCAGCATCCATGCTGCCTGTCACCTAATAAGCAGAGACAGGGATTGAATCTTTACGGGTGCTTTATTCAGATGGCCAGTGATCTGAGAAGATGGCGGTTTGTACCATAACAGACCATCTTAAATTCCACTTTAGACTGACCGGTTTTATAAAGAGAAGCAGTGTAGGTAAGGGGTTTGGAATTCAGGAAAAAAGTTAATCAGATAAAAGCCTAGCATCCTTTCATCAGTTGCCTGGTGGTTCTTTATCTGTGTCCTGGGCGGTGGACTATCTCTCCCTGGAGCACAGTGGCTCAGACACCACCTGATTGCTCACAGTGCTCCTGGGGCACAGAGGTGGAACTGCTTGTGGTCTCCTGGAGTCAGGTGGGTCCTCCCTTCAGTTCCTGAAACAATGGCTTTTTATATACATTGATTACTAAACTTACTAGCTATTACCTGAAGCAAAAAAATTTTCCAAAATTTGAGTCCCCCATCATGTCCTGGGATCTTGCTAAATTTGTTTAATTCTATTAGTTTATTAGATCTGCTAGTTATATAATTGTGACATTCACAAACAGTGATGATTTTCTTTATTACATTTCAATTTTAAATTTTCTATTTCCTTCACTGTCTTGGCTGTCCTGGCTGGGTCCTCTGATGCAGTGCTGTGTGAGGTGGTAGCCACAAACATCCTTTTCTTGTTCTGATCTTGGTGGGGAAATCTTTCATCGTTTCCCAGTTAAGTTTGATATTTGCTGTGGGGTTTTTGGTACCTACCTTATATCAGAGTTCAGAAGGTCCCTTCTACTTTACTTAAGAGTTTTAAACATGAATGGAAGTTGCATCTTACTGAATTTCGGGAGCTCTTTATATACAGTGAGTACAGGTCCTGTATCAGATACATGATTGGCACATACTTCCCCCTGGTCTGTGGCTTGTCTGTTTGTTTTGCTGATGTCTTTCAAAGAGCACAAATTTTCATTTTAGTCGTGCTTTGGTGACAAATCTAAGAAATCCTCACCTAAGTCAAGGTCACAGAGATTTCCTCCTATGTTTTTTCCTAGGAATTTTATAGTTTGAGGTTTTACATTTAGGTCTACAAACCATTTAGAGTTACTTTTTCTGTAGGATGTGCAATAAGGTCTAAGTTCTCTCTCTCTCTCTCTCTTTTTTTGCATGTGTCTCACCTATTCTTAGGAAAATGTAGAGGTGGGAGGTATCGGTCTTTCCAGTAGAGTTAACAGTTGGCACATGCACCCCTGGCTGTAATTCTCCTACCATGGCCAGGGCAGGGCTGAAGGAGAGAAAACTGTAGGACCCTGGCCAAACAGGACGTTGCCCAACCCTCAGGGCTGAAATCCAACTTCAAGAGTCCTTATCAGCACTTCCATCAACAGCTCTGGCTGCAGGGCCCCACCACCCTAGTCCTACCCCTTCCTATGGCTTGAGTTTGGGCAGGAATCTTGATACCCAAACAGAGAGAATGCCAGCAAGGCCCCAACTGACCCTTGTACCTTCTTGGAGGGGCAGTCTCTGCCTCTGCAGCCCTCTTCTCCTGGATCTGGGGTCTGGGTGACCCACCTTCCCACCTCTGCCCATCCCCTAGCTACATTGGGCCTCTGCAAGTCCCCAGCCACATCTGTTCCCACCAACTTAGTGCAGAGAGCAAACATTCCCAGCAGCCCTGCCCAAGTGTATCCTGGCTTAGGGTAGGGCTGGGGGTTCCTTGTCTCCTGGGGGGGGTGGCAACCCCAGGTGGCCTATCCTCCTCATCCTACCTGCCCCTCTCCTCATGGATGGTGGGAAAAAGCAACAAACCAAACCACACAGGGAGGGGATGGCAGTTGGCAGACATGCTGAGACCGTGGGTTATAGAGACGCAGCCCCAGACTGTGGTTGAGGACTAGCTAGCCCTGAGGACAAATCCATTTGTTTATACATAAAATATCTCTCTGTATATATGCTCTGTTGGTCTGACCATCAGTCTGCCCACCTACTCTTCCTGTGAACACCTGCGTCAGGTCAGATCCCATCTCTCCTCTGTTCACAGCCCTCTGTGCCTCCCACCTCACCCAGGGTAAACCCAAAGTCCTCCCCAAGGCCCAGAAGGCCCTGCGCAATTTGCCCTGTCACTTCCACACCTCACCTCCCACTCTGCCCCTCACCCGCTCTCTCCAGCCACACCAGCCTCCTCACTGCTCCCCAAACACACCAGCCATGGGCCAGTGCCAGAGCCTTGGCACTGACAGTTGCCTCTGCCTGGGATACCCTTGCCCAGGTATTTTCATTCCTTCTGCTTCAAGTCTTCACTCAGAGACCACCTCTTATTTAAAATCTCAGGACCCTTCCCCCACCCACCCCTGTCCTTTTTTATGCTTTAATTTTCTGTATAGCACATGTCACCTTCTGATATCACTGTAATTCCCATCTCTACCTGAGGGTCAGCCCACAAAAGCAGGGGCTTTCCTGTCTTGTTTACTACTATATCCCCAGAGCCTAGAACACAGCCAGGCACACAGCAGGTGCTTAATAAACGTTTGTTGAATGAATCATCTCCCTTCTCTTCCACTCTTTGTCCCCTAGGTGTCTGGCTCTACCTCCAGAGCCAGGAGGGGTCACATGATCCAGGCCTAACCAGTAAGCACAGTCCATCTTTTCTGGACACAGTGATTGGTTCCTAAATGACATGTGACTCCAGTCTGTCCAATGAGAGGTAGCCCCAAGATTTTTGCTACAGCTGTTGGTAAAGCGGCTTTCTTGTTTTTCTCTGGAGTTTCTGATAAAACACAAGCCAGGGATTGCTAATGACATTTTATCCCATGGGGAGTGGCTGCCTGAGAGTGAAGCTCCCCACAGGAAAGTTTAGTTGAGGGGAGATATTACTGTGAGTCCCTGGATCCAGCTATGCCTGAAGTCAATATTCCTTATATTTTTCAGTTACATGAAAATAAATTCTTCTTTCTCTTTTAGTCAGTTTGGGTTTGGATTTTTACTTGCAACTGAAATAGTCCTGAGCAATCCTTCCTTCCTTCTTTCCCTCCCTCCCTCCCTTTCTCATTCTTCCTTCTCTTCTCCCTTCCTTTCTCTCTCTTCCTTCTCTTCTCCCTTCCTTTCTCTCTCTTACTCCTCCTCCCTCCCTTCCTCCCTTTCCTCCTTCCTTCCCTCCTTCTTTCCTTCTCAGGCTAATTTAATTCTTATCCCCTCATCCTGGCCTGAACTACCATCCCCCAACACACAGCCAAATCAAAATTGTACTTTTTACCTTCCTGCCAAACAGCTCGCCACCCACCACTCCCTCCCTGCTTCTCCAGGCCTACCCCTCCCCCATGCTGGTACTCTGCCAAATGGGAGTGTAAGTCCCAGTTCCCCCACTAGAGGGCTGTCTGCCTTCCACAGGTGACTTCACCTCTGGGGCCCCAGTTTCTCCAACTGTAAAACCGTAAATGTCATCCTGACCCCTGTTCCCAGGTCTGTTTCCTCCTCTCCATCCTCTTCTGACAGTCGTCACCTGAGCTCACTTTTGCAAGCCCAGCCCGTGCGCTGTTACCAAGCTCTGCTCAGAATCCCCTGAGTCCATCCTGTGACCTACAGAAGAAGGTCCCACCACATCCTGACCTCTGGGGACACCACAGTCAGGGCCCAAGACATTGAGGGGACTGTTGACATCGCCTCTGTTTTACAGATGAGGAAAACTGAGCCCCAGGTCACTCAGCCAGGACATGAACAAGGCTGCATTTTCTCAGAGGGATAAATGCAGGATAGGCTGAGAGTTCCCAGGGAGGCAGTGAATCCTGGGGAGACAGAATAGTCAGGGAGAGCTTTGTGGAGGGGATGACATTTTAGGGCCAGAGCTTCCCAGACATAGCACCGTTGAGGGGAAGTAAGCCAGGCAGGGGAAGTGCAAGGGCAAAGGGCCAGAGGTGGGAACCATGATGATGTGTTAAGGGCAAAGGGATTGGGAGGAAAGCAGGGGGAGGTCAGGACCTAATACCAGCATTGCTATGAGGCCAGGCAGAGGGCGCCAGGAGAAGCAGGGTGGCTGCAGGGGCTGAGTGAGCTCCCACTGAGAACCATTACATCAGGGCCTCCCCTCTGCCAGAACAGCTGTTCTTGGTGTGTTTTATTTCATTCACTCTCATTGCCTAGTTCATTTCAGCTGTGGCCCCACTTAAGCGATGAAGAAACTGAGACTCCAAAGAGGACCCACCCCACCCCAGGTTGAAATCATCAGCTTTCAAAAAAAAAAAAAAAAGAAAGAAAGAAATCATCAGCTTTCCAGGCCTTGCCAACCAACCCTGCCCACCCCACCCCCATCTTAGGAGCCCTGGGCGCAACTTGGGGTCACTCAGGATCCTTAAAATGAGCCCTCAGCCACCTCTTCCAGGAAGTCTTCCCAGCTTTCTCTGGTCAGAGACCTCCTTCCTCTGATTCAGCCCTTGCATGTGTCAGGCCCAGAAAGTGGGGTGTTTGCAGGCAGACTGGAGGTTTTGGGTCTTTCTGACTCTGTGCAGCCCACCACACTCCTCCATGCAGGGAAACTGGGAAGATGGGGGAGGGGTGCTTTTGGGAGGGAAAATATTTTGGTTCTCAGAAGGCTAAAGAATTGCCTGATTCCCGGCCGATTAGGAGTAATTAACCCTTCGCAAGGCAGTAATTAAGTCTGTGCCTCTAAAACCATAATTAGAAGCTCCAGGAGGCCCCCCCTCCCCAAGAGCCAGGCAGTCCCCAAAGCTCAGGCAGCAGGGACTGGGGACAGGGCTCTGTTCCCTTTGCAGAGCCAAGGGAGACCCACAGTGTCCCTCAGGCCCCCCAGACCCCAAAGGCAGGGACCCGTGAACAGCATTCATGGAACTGGAGCACATCTCTGCACAGTCCCTTCTGCAGTTGTCCGACCACACAAGGAGACTTTGCTCTTGGGAGGGGTGAGGGCTGGGGAATTGGGCTGGGCTGGGGTTTGGGACGTGGGGCTGGGACAACCCTTGAGGGCTTTTCTATCTGGCCAAGGGGAGCTGAAGCAGAGACCCCAGCCTCAAATGAGGGTGAGGACACAGGGACACAAGGCTGGCCACAGGAGGATTGGACAGTCCTTGGGGGGCTCACAGAGCACAGGGGATTTGGGATGTTCTCTGGTGGGAGAACTCGTCAAGCTGAGAGGCGCTGGTGGGGACCTAGACCGGCTGTGTGGTTCCTGGGCCTGGGCGGGGTGGGGAGCTTTGCCCTCAGAGCCGGCTCCTGCCACAGTGCTCACAGAGTGCCACACAGGCTCCTTGCTTTGCCAGTCTCACCGGTCTAACCCCTGGCCTCCCCCAAGCCCTAGCTGTCTCAGGCCAACTCCGATCCCCCCAGCCCTAGGCTAGTCACCACCCAGTTCCTCCCCATTGTGCATGCCCCTTGGTGGCGTAATTGCCAGTAATATCAACACAAGCAAAGGCTGGGGGGAATAAGGTGGGAAAAGCGGGCTCCTGGGCTGTTGTAGGGAGTGGGGAGGGCGTGGCAGGAAGGTATCTGTGTGGAGCTGGGTAGTGCTGAGGGGTTTCTGATCAGAGTGATGTTTATTCTTCTCCTCTCAGGAGTGTGGGGCTGGATTTGTCTCCAAAAGGAGCCTTGATGTCCCACCCCACCTCTCGCCTCCATCTCTCAGCTCTGGCAGCCTGACCTCCTTTCTTGTTGCCCAAAGACCCAGGCTCCTTTCTGCCCTGGGAACTTCGCTCTGGCTGTGCCCTGCACTGAACCCCCAGGGCCCTCTCTCCACGTGGCTGGGGCCATATCTCCCTCAAGCCTCCTGCGTGCATTGTGTCCTTGGAGAACCCTCCCCACTCACTTTATCCAGAGCAGCTGCCCTTCCTGTTACATCCATCTGTTTATTTTCTCCTTTTAATTCTTATCTCCACCAGCAGTGGCCTCCAGGGTTGTTGTCCCCTTCCTCTTCTGTCTTCTCCCAGACGGTGAACTACAGAAGGGCAGGGAAGTATACCTGTTCTGTTCCTTTTGTGTCCTCTGAACCCAGAACAGAGCCCGGTACCCAGTAGGTGTTCAATAAATGTTTGTGGATGGTGGTGGTGAGTAAATGGACGACGAGGTTAGCAAGAAAAGAGCGGCTGAGAAAACGGAAACATGGAGGAGAATTTCGTAGGTGTGGGCTGTACTGTATACTAATGGGAGTCCCGCCAGGCCCTGGGAGAGGTAAACTGCCCTCAGCGACCCACTTTCTCAGGAGTCACACGCACCTCCCCCAACTGACCCACAGGTGGCGCTCGTTCCCCGCGCTGCAGCTGAGGGAAGCAGAGGTGGGAAAATCCAAGTGTCGGGTGGTTGGAGAAGGCACCTCCAGATGTATCCCCCTCCCCTGTCGGTCTTCTGGGGTCAGACCCTATTTGGACGCCAGGCCCTGAGACCCTGCCTGGATCCCAAACCCTGAGGTCTGAGAGGCATGGGGATGGAAGCTGAAGGTTGGGGGAGCTGTGGACTCTGCCCTTCTGCCCCATACAAGATCCTGCTCCCCACAAAACTAGTTAAGCGGTCCCTGTTGCCGGGGGAAAGTTAAATGGGGGGAAAGCGTTTACTGTGCGCATGTGCCGCCTTTAGAACTCGGGAGAGCACAGGATACTCCTTGGGCCCTCTGGTGCATGCTTGTGGAATAGTGACTAGGTGAACCCCATTTTACAGACGGGAAAACTGAGGCTCAGGGAGGTTGCATGGTGTGCTCAGGTTCACAGAGGCTAGGATTGGAGACTCAGGGGTCTCCAACTCCAGGGTCAGCCAGTTTAAAAAACATTTAAAGCCCTGGCTAGGTAGCTCCGTTGGTTAGTCCTCCCACTACACCAAGGTTGTGGGTTCTGTCCCTGGTCAGGGCACATACCAGAAACAACCAATGAATGCATAAATACATGGAAAAACAAATCGCTCTATCTTTCTCTCTCCCTAGAAAAAATCAATCAATAGAAAAAAAAAAACATTTAAAGATGGATCTCTTAGCTACCCACCGTGATAAATCCCTCTGGAAAGCTCGTCTTCCCTTGACTTGACCCTCCTCACTTCAGCCCCTAGGCGGCAGGTGTGCCCTTCCAGCCTGCTTCCTCTGCATTCACACACAAACTTGGGGCTGGTGCTGTCTGGATTTCTCCCTGGGTCACAGGGCATAAACTTCCCCTCTCTGGACCTCAGTTTCCTCATCTGTAAAGTGGACTTAATGGTCATTAAACCATCCCATGTGGTTATAAGGATTGGATGAGTTATACCCACAGAAGCCCTACAAGCAGAGCCTGGCGCACACAGGTGGCACCCAGATGGGTGGGTCCCCCTAGTAGTCTACATAATCCCGTGGGAAACACACCAGGCTTGAGCATTACTGCTTACTTCCCTGGTATGAGGGCCTGGTGCAAATGTGTATCTGTGGTCTGAAGCCCCCTGGGACTCTGTGGTGTGCCTGTGCTTGATGTGCTGCACTCAGCTGTTTCCACATGGGGGTCCGTGAGTGTGCCAGGGTGAACCGGCAGCTGGTTCCTGCAGACCAGGGTCCTCAACCTCAGCGCTCTTCACATTGGTGCAGGATCGTTCTTTGCTGTGGTGGCTGTTCTGTGCACTGTGGGTGTTGAGCAGCATCTCTGGCCTCCACACACTAGATTCTAGTAACAACCCTCCCCCACCCCCAGCAACTGTGACAACCCAAAATGGCTGCCGACTTTGCCAAATGTCCCCGTGTACACTTGTGAACTTCTGCTCTGGGTGGCTTGGTTGGGTCTCCTCCAGGAGCTGACCCAGACACAAGGATCACAGGGCACTTGGTTTATTTGGGAGATGCAGTGGTCTCAATGTGTGGACCTCTACCCTGGCTGCTGTGGCTCAGTGGTTTGAGCATCGGTCTGCAAACTGAAAGGTCACCGGTTTGATTCCTGGTCAGGGAATATGCCTGGGTTGCGGGTTCAACTCCTGGTTGGGGCACGTATGAGAGACAACCAGTGGATGTTTCTCTCTCACAGTGATGTTTCTCTCCCTCTCTTTCTCCCTCCCTCTTTCTAAACATAAATAAATAAAATCTTTAAAAAACCTGAACTTGTGGAGCTCCTTTGTCCCTTCTACCGTGTGAGGACATAGCAAGAAGGCAGTCATCTATGAACTTGGAAGTGGGCCCTAACAACCCCATCCAGATCCTGACTTCTAGCCCCCCAGATCTATCAGAAATAAATGTCTTTGCCTGGCTGGTGTGGCTCACTGGTTGAGTGCCAGCCTGCAACCAAAGGGTTGCTGGTTTGATTCCCAGTCAGGGCACATGCCTGAGTTGCGGGCCAGGTCCCCAGTTGGGGGCATGTGAGAGGCAATCACACATTGATGTTTTTCTCCCTCTCTTTCTCCCTCCCTTCCCCTCTGCCTAAAAATAAATAAATAAAATCTTTTTAAAAATGTCTTTGTTCATAAGCCACTGAGTCTATGGTATTTTTGTTCTAGTAGCTGAAGCTGCCTAAGACAGGAGATGTCCTCAGAGAACTTGGGGAGGGGAAGAAGGAAGGGAGACAGGCTGAGTTCTTCTGGGGCCCTCTGGGATACCATATGGGCCCTGCACTGCCCAGAGAGGAAGCCAGAGTATTTATCCACTAAGTTCCTTATCCACTAAGTGCCTTGGGCCAAGGGCTGCTCCTGGGGCATTCATTCCTGAACTTGTGACTCTTGGCCTGGTGCACTGCTGCGGTCAGGGCCTAGATGTCTGGCACTGTAGCATCTGTGCCAAAGGAGGTGTGGGGGTGGGGGTGTGGCTGTTCCTGGGGTGTCGTCTGAACAGGACGGCAGGAGCCCACCCCGATTTCTGCAGCCGGCTGTGTGTGCATTTAGTGTGCCAGTGTGTGTTTATCTGCCACGCATGTGTTTGCGTCTGTATTTATCTGTGCGAGTGTGCTGTCTTTGTTTTCCCTTCTGCTCTGTCTCCGAGACTGTGGGGGAAACTTCTGTGTTTAATCAGGGGCCAGAGAACTGTCTAGTCGTCACCACGGTGGCAACGGTGTTATTAATTAGGCTGATTGGAAATGATCTTTCTGAGCCTTCCATGACATTGGACCGGAGGGACCTTGTCCTGGGACCCTCACAGAGGGAGCAGCAGGAAGGTGCCCTGTCCAATCCCAGTGTGCCAAGGAGGGAAACTAAGGCACACAGCTGCAGAAGGCCCCTCAGTTGGCAGCCAGAAAAAGGGAGTTAACATCTATTGGAAAATAAGTATGTGTTAAGCATTTTATACACATAAATGCTTGATGAATCCCCTCACACACAGAACAACAAAATTCTCACCCCCGTGTACAAATGAGGAAACTGAGGCTCTGGGTGGGACCCAGAGCTTGTGTGAGGCTGGAGGCTCTCAGGTCTCTACAGCTTGATTCCTTGTTCCTTCAAATGGCAACCAGTTCTGAAGCTGTCCAGGGCTGCTTGGTCCTTCTCTGTGCCTCAGTGTCCTCTTCTGGTCATCGGGAGGCATTCCCTATTAGCCAGCCTGAGATAGGCTGAATAACCCATGGTGCTTGGCAGGGTGCCAGCTCTCTCATACTTTCCTTCTTTTGTTGCTCCAGGCCCAGGCGCCTGGCTGGCTCTGTGAACACAGATATTAATTAGTGTTAATTAATAACCCCTGTGGGGTGGGGGTGTTGCCTGTGCATCCCTGAGCTCTGAAAGACCAAGAGGCTGACTTGGGTCCCTGAAGTGTGGCGGCTAGAGCCTGAGGACCGGCAAGGGCATGCGCCAAGAGCAGGGCCCTGGATGGCACTGCCTGGGAGGCCTTAACTGGTCAGGGTCACTGCCGGGCCCAAGCCCGGAAGGCTGAGACCCAGGCCCTGTGGCTTCCTGTGGCTTCAGAACCTCATCTGGGCTGGAGGGAACCCTCACCCCATTATCTGGGAGATGGAGCCTGTGATCCCTGGAAAAGCCATGTTTTGGGCTCAAATCCCCATCTGGCACCTCCTGTGTGATCTGAGATACATTACCCACTCCTTCCTTGCCTCGGTTTCTTCATCTGTGACATGAGGGTCATTTCCTCCTTGCAGGCTGTTGGAAAATATAGACAGCCTTACACTGTCACCATAGACGTCAACAACCAGCAGCCACAGTTGTGACAAACGGCCTCTGGGGCCAGCTCTGCTGCTTACCAGCTGCATGACCTGAAAATAGGCATTCAGTGTACCTGGGTATCAGTTTTCTCATCTGTAAAATGGGGCTAACACAGTATGAACTTCATGGGGTTGTAAAAATTAAATAAAATAAGCCCCTAAAATGATTATAAGTGCACAGTGAAAGTGGCAAAATCAAGGGAGAAAAGAAACAGCTATGTTTGGGCTAAAGCTTTGAGGTGTGGGGGCCCAGGCAGGAGAACACCTCGTTCTAACAGGAGCACCCTGAGAGTTTATCTCAAATGTGGGCTAGAGCTGCCCAGTGATGCCACAAAATGGTGCCTCTGTCCCAGGGAGACCTGCAGAAGCTTTCTTAACCCATCCCACAGGCGTTGGGTACTGAAGCAACTCGCTTGGCGATCTGGTTTCCCAAACCCCAAACACTGAGGGGGCTGGGAGATTTGGGATGCAGTTAATCTGGGGTCTCCACTGTGGGCAACTGGGGCTCGGTGCTTCTGGGGAATGCTGAGACAGAGTAGAACCCCCATCAGAGTTGTCCCACCAAGGGGGAGGGAGCTGGGGTGCTGATCCAGCAGCCCCCTCATCCCCCACACCGCCCCACGTCAGTCACTGGGCAAGGGCTGCTCCAGCAGTGGGTTTGCTCTGCAGCACTTTCTTTCCACCCTGGGCCTGGTCCCAGCAGCCAGTGGCTGGTTGCTGGGGGCCGTGGGGTCACGGTGCATGCACGGGAGTGTCGTGGGCGTGTGGTGGGCTCTGACATTCTGGGGAAGACAATAAAGAGAGTAAATAAATCCCAGGGCATGCTTGAAGGGGCACCTGTTGGAGAAAAACACGATTGGAACAGGGTGGAGGTAAAGTGATGATGCTATGGGCGAAGGTTCCTAACACTGAGCTCAGCACCCAGTAGGCAACTAATAAATGTTCTGTGCTTCTCTCTAATCCATGAAGAGACAGCCAGAGAGAGGGAAGCCCGTGTGAAATAGATGCCTGAGCAGGGTGGAAGGGAGGGAGGGAGAGGCTGGTAATGATGTGAAAAGTAATCGGCCCTTCTCTCTGGGAGGCGGTGAAACTCTAATTAGAATGAAAATGTGGTTTAATGAGGATGAAAACGGTAATTGTGCCTGGCAGCTCAGTCCCCACGTGCCACTTTCCCAGGGGGCCCATTCTGGGTCTCTGAAGGTCTGGAACAGGAAAATGGGTGAGGAGGACTTGGTGGCAGGGAAGGGTGTTGTCAGGCCTCAGTTTCCCCACAGAGGGTCCTCCCAGATGTTGTACAGAGCCCCACTGGGCTCCAGGACTGGTTCCAGGTGCCGAGGGTGCTACTTTCCCACCCCATACCTTGTCCTCAATTATAATACAGCAAACAGTGGAATCAAAATAGTGACGTTGTTCATTGAGCATCTACTATGTGCCAGGCACTGTTCCAACCCCTTTATAGATGCTAACTTGTGTGATTGTTAAAATCATCTCCACTTTACACATGGCAAAACTGAGGCACAGGGAAACCATGGGCCCTGATAGGAATATATTAAAGAGTGGATGAGAAAGGTAGGCTCAAGTAGCCAGGGGCCACCTTCTTTCCTTAACCAGGTGGGTGCTGGGGGGCACCAAGGGGTTGCCAGCTAACATGCCAGCTATCAAGGCCAGGGGGTCCCTCCTGCCTGCCTCCTCCTCACACAGTTTCTCTGGCTATGGTGCACCCATCCTTCTTTCTCTGCCACTTCTGGTCCACCAAAGGAGGTGGGCATGGTTGGATGGAAGAGGGGCGGGACTTTTAGCTACAGATGCGTGCAGATATGGGTGTGGCTGATGGGTCTTGGGTTGCGCTGGGTTTACCAGCCCCTCTGAGCCCAGGAGAAGCAGACACTGAGCCACTGCAGTGGGCTGCAGAACTGGGACATGAAGTTGGGGCTCCCATTCCCAGGTCTGACCTTTCTTGCCAGGGAAAGCTGAAGGGTCCTAAAGTGTTAGTCAGGATAAGACTGAAGTCTATAAAATCTCAGTGTCTCCACTTTTGCTTCTGGAAGCACCACAAATAAAATTCAGCCTACGGTGAAGACTCATCAAAACAGAAACATTCACTGAGGCCAGGTGGGCAATAAAAGCAAACCTACCTGGTCTTTCAAAGTGGCCCCAGATAGAGAAAGATTAGACTGCCAAATATATGGCACACAAAACACTAAGAGTCTTTTTTAAAAAAATATTTTATTTATTTATTTTTTAGAGAGGGGAAGGGAAGGAGAAAGAGAAGGAGAGAAACATCAGTGTGTGGTTGCCTCTCCCATGCCTCTTACTGGGGACCTGGCCCACAACCCAGGCATGTGCCCTGACTGGGAATTGAATTGGCAACCCTTCGTTTTGAAGGCTGGCATTCCATCCACTGAGCCACTGCAGCCAGGGCCAAAGCACCAAATTTTTAAATCCAGCCAGAATCTGACCCTGAATTGCAAGACTCAGTCTCACTCACCTCACCCTAATCTTGGCCCTGTGTACCTGTGTGCATTTGCACATATGTCTTCATGCACATGTGCACACACCCTTGGGTATCCATAGGTGTGAGAACACATATGTACATGCTTCTGTGCACAGGTATGTGTGAAGGGTGAGCTGTGTATGCACGAGTACAAACACGTGTTCATTTGCTGGCAGGTTGTGTGTATGTGTGCATGCCCGTGTATGTGTGTGCATGCCTGAGCACACAGAGAAACATCCAGAAAGGTACCCTCAGAGCGTTGACCATACTTCCTTCCAGGAGGCGAGAATTCAGGTATTTCCTTTTCTCTGTATGTGTCCAGATTTTCCGCCCCTGTGTCATCTTATGACCAGAATAAAAACAAAAAAGCCATTTTCACTATGCAAAGAAGGTCCTTGGGCAATGGTGCCTCCCCAGCGAAGCCCACCAGGAAGAGGGGAGTGGCAGAGATCCCTGAATTTATTGACCATCAAGATTTGCTGCCTTCACTGAGCATTTCACCATGGGCTGGGAACTGTGGCCGAGTGTTTTCAATGTGTCCTGTCTCTGTTCTCGGTCCACGGCTGTGTCCATGGCAGGTGAAGGGTGCTTAACAAATAGCTGCTGAATGAATGAGTGAGTAAATGAATGACCCCTTGCCTGACCCAGGGACTCAGGACTGCTGCGGTCTGCCTTTGCCTTTCCCACCTCTACATACAGCACCCTTCCTGACAGTCCCCATGTGGCCAGCTCCTTCTCATTATCCAGACTCCAGTTAATGCCACGTCCTCCCTGAAGCCCTCTATACTATCCTGTCTACACCAACCCATCAGCCTATTTTAATTCTCTAAATAGCACGTGTCATTTTTATTGCTTATTTCCCTGCTGAAGACAAGCCTCCCTTCTCTTATTCATCATTGTGTCCCCACCCCTCGCACGCAGCATCTGGTACATAATAAGTGTTCAATAAATATTTGCTGAATAAATGAATGACACCTTCCTCCCATAACAAATGAAGAAATTGAAGCACTGAGGTTCAAAGTCATCCACCTGCCCAAGGTCACTGCACTTTTTATGTGGTGGGACCAGGATTTGAATCCTTGTCCTTCTGATGCCATCGACCTGTGTCATCAAGCAGGAAGCTGTCCTCCCCCCTAGATGGCACCAGGCCCTGGGCCGGATGCTCTCATGTGTCATCTGGGTCCCTAAGGCTGTTTGCAAGTGGGCCAGCTGCCAGGAGAGGCCCTGGGGATTGTGGAAACAATAGATTCAGTTTATTGAATCTATAGCACCTAATGTGTGCCACTGAGAGGAGCTCAGAGAGGCTGTGCCATGTACTAGTGTCCCATAGCTGATACATGGGGCATGGCCTATGTTGGGGGTTGAATTATGCCCCCAAAAGATATCACCAAGTCCTAACCCCGGAACATGTGAATGTGGCATTAACTGGAAATAGGTATTTGCAGATGTAATTAAGAATCTCAAGATAAGAGCATCCTGGATTGTACAGGTGGGACCATAATCCACAGACAAGTGGCCCTAAAAGAGACAGAAAAGGAGAAGACACAAGAAGAAAGACGCCGTGTGAAGATGAAGGCAGAGACTGGGGTGGTGCAGCCACAAGCTAAGGAGTGCCAGGAGCCCCTGGGAGCTGGAAGAGGCAGGAAGGACCCTCCCCTAGAGCCTTGGGAGGAAACGCAGCCCTGCTGACACCTGGATTTCAGATTTCCGGCCTCCAGAGCTGTGAGAGTAACTCCTGTTGTTTGAAGTCCCCCAATTTGTGGTCATTTGTTATAGTAGCCACGAGACAAATAAATCTATTCTTCCACATTTCAGCATAAATGTTGCCAAATGTACAGAAAAACTGAGAATTTTCCAGTGAATACCCACTCATACACCTACCACCTGGAGTGTACAGTTGACACCTGGCTCTATTTGTTTTTATCTACCTTTCTAACCATCCATCCACCCTCCTCATTAATTTTTAAAAAAATTAAGACCTCATCAGAGCAGTTTTAGGTTCACAGCGAAATTGAGTGGAAGGTACAAAGATTTCCCACATATCTCCTGCCCCCACACCTGCAATCCCCTTATTACCAACACCCACGCTAGAGCGGGGCTTTTGCTGTGATCGATGAGCCTGCACTGACACAGCGTCGCCCCCGAAGCCCATGATTCACACTACAGCTCACTCTTGTGTGGTGCCTTCCATGGGTTTGGGCAAGCACAGAACGTACCTGTGTCCACCATCGCAGTCTCACACCGAGTATTTTCTCTGTCCTCCAACGGTTCTGGGCCTACTTATCATCCCTCATTGCTCCCAGCCCATGGTCATTTCACTGCCCCTAGTTTCGCCTGTTCCAGAACATCACCTAGTTGGAATCATACCGTATGTGATCTTCTCAGAGTGGCTTCCTTCACTTAGTAACATGCATTTAAGTTTGCTCTACGTCTCTTCATGAAATAGTAGCTCATTTCTTTCTAGCGCTGAATGGTACTCCATTGTCTGGATGTATCACAGCTTATTCACTCACCTACTGAAGGAACAACCACCTCATTTTTTAATGTATTTCAGGGTAAGACCCTGTCTTCTCCCCATTTGTTTAAACACAGTGGCCAAAGAGATCTTTTAACAGTCAAATCATGTTCCTGCTCTACTCAAAACCTTTCTGGGGTCCCCGTCTCACTCGAGCAAAACCCACATGCTTTACTGCACCCCTTGCACCCCTTTATCCCTCTCACTGGCCCCCACCATCCTCCTGACCCACACCGGTCTGCACAGTCACTACTGGCCACATGTGCCTGCTGAGCCCTTGAAAATGACCGGTCCGAATTGAGATACGCTCCAGGCAAAAACACACTGGATGTCGAAGACTTAGTACTGATAAAAAGGATGTAAAAATATCTCATCATCATTTTTATATTAATGACACATTAAAAGGATAATGTTTTGGCAATGTAGGATTAAATAAAATATATGGTCGCAATTAATTACATGTATTCCTTTTCTATCTTTTTTTAATGCTGCCACTGGAAAATTTTAAATTACATATATGCCCATATTTGTGGCTTCACCATATTTTTGCTGATGGGTGCTGACCTAGGACGCTCACTCTAAGTGAGTGGAGGTGTTAGTCACTCAATAAATGTTCGTTGAATGAACGAATGAATGAACGAATGAAAAAATGAGCCCAAACGTGAATGGCACCAAAGAGGTGACTCTCAGTCAGACTTATTTGCCCCTGGAGCATGAAGACGTCAGCTACCGCCTTTCTGGAGCCATCTGGGCTCTGGCGCCTGTTGAATGAGGGGAAAGACAGGCCGCCACCCCGTCACAGTGCAGATCGAAGCACAGCTGGCTGGTGGCTCCCCTCCAGCCCCTGGGACAAATCTCAGTGGCTGGAACTTCCGGGGACAGTGTAGGAGGAAGATGCAGGGAAGGGAACCAGAGCCAAGAGTGGGGCTGTGAGCAGGCTCCAGCCGGCCACGGCCCTCTCCTGGGGCTGGGCTGGCGGGAAGGGGCAGGGCTGCTGGGCAGGCGGGACGGAGTCGGGGTGTCTGCTATCGACCAGCCTGGGCGGCGGCAGAGAAGCTTTCAGACCCTCCAGCGCGTCCCGGCGGGGGACAGAGGTCAGGGCTTCCCCCTTGCTTAAATGGGGGAGGCCACGGGGCTTCCTCTCAGCACACCCCCAATCCTGCCCACCAGCAAGGCCTGCAGGCTCTGAACTGGAAGGGAGTGGGGAATCCCAGTGCTTCTCAACCCATTGTCACCAGGCGGTGCGGGAACCACTTCCCCTGGAGCCTGATCCGGTCTTTTGCCTCCAGTGAGGTCCATGCCTGTGCACAATACATGTGTGTGCAGCCCTGAGCCCCCCAGCCCATCAGAATGGGGAACGTGTTCACCCAGAAGGCCCAGACATGCCCCATTCCTTTCATCTCCCTCCCCCAACTACTATTACTCTGGATTCTGTCACCATGGGAGACTTCCATACAAATAGAATCACAAGGGCGCCCTTGTGATTCTATTGGTCTGGCTTCTGCTCCACAGCCAGCTTTCTGAGATTTATTCACAGGTTCCTGTATCAGCAGTTCGGCATTTTTTTTTATTGCTGCGCAGTATTCCATGGTGTGAACGGTCCTCAGTTTGTTCATCCAGTCTCCTATTGCGAGACATTTGGGTTGTGTCCAGTTTTTTGGCAGTAACAAATAAGGCTGCCATGAACATTTTCCAAAGGATCTTTGTGCCAACATTTTTTCATTTCTCTTGGGTAAATACCTAGGCGTGGAATTGTTGCACTGTATAATAAATGTATAACTGTAGAACTAACAAACAACCCCTGGCAGACTGGTTTCTGCATTCCAGCAGCGGATGAGAGTTCCAGTTCCTCCGCATTTCACCGACACCCGGCATCGTCAGCCTCTAACACTCGGCATTGGCCATGGTGATGGCTGACAGCCTGGACCGTTGTGGTCACCTCCACCGTGAACCCCTGCCTCCCCGACAGTTATTTCTCCCCTCAGAAACCAGGAACATGGTTTGTCTTTTGTTTTTTCTCATAGAAAATGTCCCCATGCGTGCAAAAGTAGAGAGAAGAATGTGAAAAGCCTACACAGTGCCATCACCTGACTTCAACAATAACCCGCACTTTCCCCGGCCTGTTTCATCTCTCACCTGCCCGGTTTTTTTAATGGACTGTTTCAAGGCAAATCCAGGCACCATTTTACTTCTGTAAGTGTCACAGGAATCTTCTCAAAATGTAAGTTAGGCAACATCATGCCTGCCTTGCAATCAGCCAGTAGTTTCCACTGCTCTTAGGAAAAGATTTCTTCCCATGGTCCTCAGGACTGGCTGCTGGCCCCTCTGCCTTCTTCATGTTCTACTGCTCCCCTTTCTTCAGTCCCTGCTCCAGTCACATTGTTCTGACCACATGCCAAGCTTGCTCCTGCCTCAGGACCTTTGCACATGCTGTTTCCTCTGCCTGGAATGCTCTTTCCCCAGATAGCTGCAGGGTTCCGGCAGTAGGCAGCATCTAGACAGGCTCTAATGGTCCTTGCCTCTTGATCTTCATGCCCTGTATATTTCCCTCCCTTTGAGTGTGGGCTGGGCAACTCACTTCTAACTAATAGGACATGGCAAAAGTGATGGGATGTCACTTCCAAGAGTAGGTTACAAAACTGTGACTTCTGCCCTGCTGAGCTCTCCATCTTGCTAGCACTCCCTCCTACCCTCCTGCTTGCTCACTCTAATGAAGCTAGTGGCCGTGATATAAGCTATCCTATGGAGAGGTCTGCGTGGCAAAGAACTAAGAGTGGCCTTCAGCCGACAGCCAGCAAGGAACTGAATTCTGCCAACAGTTGTGTGTGTGAGCTTGGAAGCAGCTCCTGTGCAGTTGAGCCTTGGGATGACTGTAGCTCCAGTGGATGCTATGAGTGTAGCCTCATGAGACACCCTGAGCTAGAGGGCCCAGATTCCTGACCCACAGACACCGTGAGGTCATCCATGTTGCTGTACTAAGCCACTAGATTTGGGAGCAATTTGTTACGCAGCAGTAGAAAACTAATACAGCTCTCTCACCTCCCTCGGCTCTTTGCTCAAAAGTCACCTTCTCTGTGAGGCGTTCCCTGGCCCCCTAATTAAAATTGTGCCCTCATCATTAGCCATCCCCATTCTCTTTCCAAGCTTTATTTTCCTTGTAAAACTTACCATCTATTATATTTAACTAATGCATTGCCTGCCTCTCCTCCCTGGAACGTGGGCTCTGGGAGGGCAGGAACCTCAGTCTGTTTTTGTTTATGGCTGGATCCTCAGTCTTAGAACAATGCGAGACACATAGTAGACCTCACTGGATTCAAAGATACATACGCTATTGACCCAGCAATCCCATTTCTGGGTGTATACCCCAAAAATTAATAGCAGGGTCTCAAAGAGATACCTATACACCCGTGTTCACAGCAACATCATTCACAATAGCTAAATGTGGAAGCAACACAGTGTCTATCAACCAATGAAAGAGTAAACCAAATGTAGTATATTCACACAGTGGAATACTATTCAGCCTTAAAAAGGAAGGAAATTTGGCAATCTGCAACAACATGGATGAACCTTGAGGACATTATGCTCAGTGAAATAAGCCAGTCACAAAATAAGTGATCACTTATTTGAGGTCCCTAAAGGACTCAAATTCATAGAGACAGGAAGTAGATGGTGGGAACCAGGGGCTGGGGGAGGAGGTGGGAGTTAGTGTTTAATGGGGACAGAGTTTCAGATTTACCAGCTAAAAAGCGTCCTGGGGACGGGCGATGGTGACGGTTGCACATGACATGAATGTGTGTAATACCACTGACCTGGACACTTAAAAACGGTGAAGATGGCAAATGTTATGGTATGTGCAATTTAACCCGCACTTGCTATGTGATCCAGTCCCCCAGGGGGAGGAGCTGGGTTGCCAGCTTCAGGTTTGCAGTCATGGGTTGGGATCCTGAGTGTCCCCCTTCTCTTGAAGCTCAGCTGAGCTGTATGCATACCATTCCTACCTACCCCCACTTCATCCGACCTGCCTGTTTTTCACATCTTCCAGCATCTTGGGAACTTGTCAGAGATGGAAAATAGCTTTCCTGCCCAAAAATGAAACTAGAAAGCACTCATTTATGTCTATTGAGCATGGATTTGGAGAGGTGGAGAACTTGGCTTGGGTTCCCTTGTCCCTTCTGCAGCTGTCTCTGGCCAGCTTGATGGGCAGGGGTCTGCAAACCCATGCTGGGAGGGGTCATCAGTCCTGGGGACACTGTCCTGGGAGAATCACACCTTGGAGGGGCCTCTGACAGATTTTTCCATTCCCCATCCATAGATACAGCAGCCACTACAGGGCTCAGCAGGCCCCACTCCAGCCCTCTCACCCTTTACCTACAGGCAAATGGAGCAGTCCAGCCCGTGTTCATGAAGGGTCTGTGTGCCCTTCCATCACTGACAAGCTCACAGTCTGGGTGTTGCTGGATGTTCTTCCATTCGCCCTGTTATGGACTGAGTTGTATCCCTCCAAAATTCATTTTTTAAAAAGGTTTATTTATTTATTTGTAGAGAGGGGAAGTAAGGGAGAAAGAGGGAGAGAAATATCAATGTGTGGCTGCCTCTCGAGTGCCCCCTAGTGGGAACCTAGCCCGAAATCCAGGCATGTGCCCTGACTGGGAATCAAACCAGCGACCCTTTGGTTCACAGGCTGCCACTCCATCCACTGAGCCACACCAGCCAGGGTGCAAAATTCATATTTTGAAGCCCCGACTCCCAATGTAATGGTATTTGAAGTCTTTAAGAAGGTAATTAAGGTTAAATGAGGTTATAGGATAAGACCTTGATCTCATAGGACTGATGTTCTTGTAAGAAGAAGAAGAGCCCTGGCCAGGTGCTCAGTTGGTTAGAGCATTATCCCAATATGCCAAGGCTGGGGGTTCGATTCCTGGACAGGACACATACAAGAATCTACCTATGAATACATAAATAAGTGGAACAACAAATCAATGTTTCTTTCTCTCTCCCTTCTCTCTCTCTAAAGTCAATTTTAAAAACAAGAAAAAAAAAAAGAGAAGAAGAGACACCAGAGATATCTCTCTCCACACACACACAGAGGAAAGGCCATGTGAGGACACATAGAGAAGGCAGCCAGCCGTCTGCAAGCCAGGAACCCAATCTGCCAGCACCTTGATCTTGGATTTCCAGCCTCCAGAACTATGAGAAATAAATGTCTATTGTTTATCAGCCATTCAGTGTCTATTCTGTGATGGCGGCTGAGTTCAGTAAGACAGAGAAGTAACAGCTCCTCATTCCTGGCAGCCCTGGGCTATATCACCATCCCCGCTGATTTTTTGGATGCAGCCCGCACCAGCATTCAGGCTTCCTCCATTGCCTACTTCGGGGGCATCACCTGCCTCCCATTACTGGTCTCAACCTTAGCCACAGGCTGGGATGACCTGGTGACCTGGGGAGTTTTCCCCATGCTGACCTCTGACCCCACCTCCAGGGAGACTGAGGTAATTGGGTGGGGCTGGCTTCGGGGATCCTCCTTTCCCAGGTAATTCTCATGTGCAGACAGGGTGAAGGACCACTGACCTGGAGCAGTGTTTCTCAACGGGGCAATTCTGTGCACCCCCCACCCCCCCTGAGACACTAGGCAATGTCTGGAGACATTTTTGGTTGTCACAGCTTGGGGTCTCGGTGCTACCAGCACCTGGTGAGGGGAGGCTAGGGGTGCTGCTAAACATCCTACAATGTACACGGCTGGACCCTGCCACGAAGAATGACTCAGCCTCAAGTGCAAGTACAGTAAGTCCTCAGTTAACATCATGGATGGGTTCGTGGAGGTTAGGAAAAACAACATATAACAAAACCAACTTTACCACAGACGAATTGATATAAGCGAGGGTTCAGTTCCTACGGCTTCTCATTGATGCTATTCGAGGCCCTACTATACTCCCCGAGTGAAGTAGCCCTGCTGTGGAGGTTCCCTGGCCAAGTGTTCCTCTGCGAAGGCACACACCATGTGGGGGAGGGGCTACCCTGTGCGCATGTGCAGAGGGGAAACTGAGGCTCAGAGGAGGGAAGTGACTGGGCGGAAGTGACTTGGCGGTGCTCAGACGGCACAGCGGGGTGCCCACACCTCTCTTTAACACACAAAGCAGTTAAAGGGCCCACAGGTGCTCAGAAGAATCAAAGCAGGCGGTAGTAAAGCCCATTGGTTAAGCAAGCAGATCCAGCAGCCAGTCCCTCACTCTCTGGCTCTGTGTCTTCAGGCAAGTGCTTCACCTCCCCCATTTATAAAATGGGATATGGCAGTAATGACACCTGCCTGGGTGGCCATGGCAGGGGGCTCACAGAATGCTGGCCACAGAGGGGGCAAGGTCTACAGGAGGGTGGGATGGGATCCGCTCAGAATTGCTGGGAAATACAGTTGCTATCTAGGGAAAGAGCATGGCAGGCAGAGGGAACGGCCAGTACAACAGCCCTGGAATGGGAGGAGAGCAGGAAGCTTGCTCCACCTTCTTTCTTCCCCTCCCTTTAACCTGAGCCAAAATTGGAAAAGCCAACTGCAGGCCAGGAGATGAGACCCAGTAGTGCACTTGAGCCAGATCAAACTGGCTCACAAGAACCAATTATGTATACCTCTTCCGAGCTCAGGGCTCAGCAACATCACTTTCACAGCCTGAAATCGCCACAGTGGGAGAATTTACACCATGGAGATTGGCAAACACTACCAATCAAGTCCCCTCACCCCAGCTGGTTCACCAGCTCACTGAGGCTTACACACATCTGGACACCCCCTCACTCTCCACCTTAGTCCATTTGGGCTGCTATGACAAAATGTCATAAACTGGGGGCTTCCAGCCTCCAGGACTCTGAGAAATAAATATCTGTTCTTTATTAGCCATTCAATCTATGATTTTCTGTAACATCATAGACTTCTCATGGTTCTGGAGGCTGGAAGGCCAAGATCAAGAGGCAACCAGATTCAGTGTCTGGTGATAGCTGACTTCCTGGTTTATAAGTGGCCATCTTCTCTCTGTGTCTTCACATGGTGGAAAGGACAGGGAGCTTTGTGGGTCCCTTTTATAAGGGCACTAATGCCGTTCATGAGGGCTCCATCCTCATGACCTAATCACATTCCAAAGGCCCCACTTCCTAACACCATCAGCTTGAGGGGTAGGATTTCAACATGTGAATTTGGGGGGAACACATTCAGTCTATAGCACCCCTTCACTCCCTCAGTGACATCACCTTCCCAGCTTAAAATTGACCAAGATAGGGGAATTGTCAAACATTACAAAGCTCAGCTGGTTTATGCCATTGCTTACATTCTGAGGATGGCCCTGCTGAGCTGACATCTTCCTGCCCACCTTTTTGGACAGACAAAACCCCTTGCCCTCAGGTGGGGCAAGGCAGGAGGCCAGTCTGGGGCAGGAGGCAGATGAGGAACAAACATCAGGACAAAGGGTGACAGCAGAGAAGGGTGTAGAGAGAAAGGGTGTAGAGAGAAAGTGAGGGCTGCCATTTGAGACTGGGGTGGAGAAAAATTGGGCAGGCCTGAGTATCTTCCTACTTCCCGCCCCACCCCCGTCAGCTACTTGTCTTTGCAAGCCTGGAATGTTTTCTCTCACCCCTTCCCTCTCCTCCCACCCCCCTGAGTCCTTAAGGCCCTTTCCCAGCTGCCCTGGGTCTGTCCTGCTCCCTGAAATTTTCATCACACAGAAATTTCTCAGCTCCAGCTCATTTCTGCCCATCTTTCATTTGAAATTGGCTTCATTGCCTGCTCTGGGAAGCTGCTTTGCTCTTGTTCCAATGGACGCACATGGGAAGTGACTCGGAGGTTATCTGGTCCTTTTGGTAACTCATAGTCACCAACTCACTCTGTCCACACCCACCCCAACCTCACAGCCACTAAAGGAGCTCCTTAGGCTGGTGGCAGCCCCACCCCAGCCACTGGGCAGACCCAAGGCTTATCTGCCCCAGCATGAGGGTGGGTTGAGTGAGCATCAAGTGCACATCCTATGGTCCAGCCTTCCTCGCTCTGCCCTGCCTTGGTTTCCCCAACTGCTCACCTAACCTCTCCCAGAGGAAGTTCTGCAGAAGAATTTCCAGACACACAAGGATAAGGCAAGGCCACCTCTCCTATGCTCCTTCTCATGCCAGTATGGGCCCAGCTCAAGTGGTCCTAGGAAATTAGGAAATTCCCGATCTTTCTCAGACCAATACTCCACTCAAGCTGGGCCCCCAAATGATGGTGATTCCCACTGAACTTGAACTGGGACAATTTCCATCCTCCAATCACCTGGAACCCCCAAAATCTAGACACCCAGCTGAGCCTTATCCCCTGCTGTGCCCTCCCTGTTCTGCACCCCCAAATTCCACAGCTGAAGTCAGAAGCCATGTCCTCTGTTTATAGATCATGGGGGGAGGGGGGCTGGCAAATTCTAAAAGCTCATTAAGGCCTGAATTCTTTTTATAGATGAGATTTCCTACATCTTTCCTTTTCTCCACCCCTCTCCACCCCTCCCTGCTTTCCCAACGCTGTATTTATTTGAGTTAGAAAAATAATGAGGTCCCTGAGGTCATACACAACACATCGGCTCTCTAATCAAAGTATTGCTGTGGAATTAAAAGTATATAGAAATCTGTGTGTGTTGGCGCACGGGCCGCTGGCCGTGGACACAGGGCGCACTTGCCCATTGCCACCCAGCCCCACCAGACTGGCTTTTGGGGAGGGATGTAATTAGCTAGTTTCCAGCCAGGTCTCTGGGGTGGAGAATAGGATGGAAATGCCCAGGTCCTCCCAGTGGGGGGCTGCAGGTGGAGTGAAGCCCACTCAGAAGGCATCCTGGGATGAAGTGAAGAACTGAGGGCTGGCTTCCACCTGGATACAACCAAGGCTGGCACCTCAGGGGCACCATGGTGGGGAGGCCAGACTGGGTGTAAAGGGCAAGAAAACCATCAGAGAGGAGATCCTCTCCAGGAGTGCACCCAGCCTGAGGGGCCAATAGACACCACTATTTAAACCCCATGCCCTGGCTGCGTGGCTCAGTTGTGCACTGAGACTGTTCAGTGCACTGAAGGGTTGCCAGTTCGGTTCCCAGTCAGGGCACACACCTAGATTTCAGGTCTGGTCCCTGCTTGGGACACATCAATGTTTCTCCTTCTCTTTCTCCCTTCCTCTCCCTTTAAAAAAAATCAATGGAAACATGTCCTCAGGTGTGGATTAAAAAAATAATAATAATAAAATAAACTGCAGTGTGGTGGGTTGAAGAGTGTCCCCCTGCACCCTACAGCCTCAGCTGTACACCTACAGCCTCAGCAATTTCTGTACACCTACAGCCTCAGCAATAAGGCCTTTGCAGATGAAATCAGGGAAGGATCTCAAGATGAGATGCTCTGAGCAATGGGCCCCTAATCCAATGGTTGGTGTCTTTTTTAAAAAAGATATGTCTGTATGTGTGTGTATGTATGTATGAATGAATGTACGTATGTATGTGTGTATGTATGTATGTATTTATCTTTAGAGAGAGGGGAAGGGATGGAGAAAGAGGGAGAGAAACATCAATGTGTGGTTGCCTCTCTCACATCCCCTACTGGGGACCTGGCCTACAACCCAAGCATGTGCCCTGACTAGGAATCGAACTGGCAACCCTTTGGTTTGCATGCTGGCACTCAATCCATTGTCCCCTGAGCCACACAGCCAGGGCCAATCATTGGTGTCTTCATAAGAGAAAAGAGATTGGGACACAGACAGACACAGAGAAGAGGAGGCCATGTGAGGACAGAGACAGAGATTGAAGTGATGTGGCCACAAGCCATGGTATGTCTTTGGCCACCAGAAGCTTCAAGAGGCCCAGCAGGATCCATAGAAGGAGCAAGACCCTGAAGACACTCTGATCCCAGACTTCCAGCCCCAGGACTGTGAGAGGATGTATTTCTGTTATTTTAAGTCCCCTAATTTGTGGACATTTGTTACAGCAGCCCCAGGAAGCCCCTGCCTCTAAAACCCTCTGTGGACCTGGCTCCCTTGGAATTAAATGCTGACACCTGGCTATAGACCAAGGTCCCTTGGCAAGTGGCTCCTGCCTCCCCTAGGCCTTTTTGTCCACCATTCTTCCCCGTGCCCTGTGGTCAGTTGCACACTTGCATCTTGGCCTTTGCCTGGGCTGTTTCACTTGACTTCAGCTCTTCCCAGCATCAACTCACTTGAATCTCATCCCACAGATCAGCCTCCCCTCCATCCTGCTCCATCCCAGCTTTTTGTCCTTCATATTCCTTATTGTGATGTCATGCCCATATACACTTTTGTTTAGTCTCTGTCTCTCAGGACATCGGCCCCACGTAGGCAAGGATTTTTTCCTCATCCACCCTGGCACCCAGAACAGGGAGGTGCTTGGTCAAAAAGTGCAAAATGCATCAGTGAGTGAATAGTAACAAAGGACCCCAGTCACCCTCCTCACTCCAGGCCTGGGGCTGGGTCCTCCTGTAGCCTCTCCTAGCTCTGCCTTGCCCCAGAGGCCTGTGAGGTGCTGAAGTGGGAGGGCTCTGGTTTCAGAAGGGTGGCCTTTGTTCTAAATTTGCCCAGTCCTAAAACAGAGGGATTGGGGCATCTTCAGGCTTGTGGGAGTGGAGGGGCCCAGGCCTGGCCCACTGCCTGCCTCCCACCCGCCTCCCTGGCCTGCCTGGGTCAGAGTAGCACAGCTGCTGACATTTACAGAGTCTTAGGGTGCCTTTGGCTGGCAGAGCAGGGGACAGAGGAATTTGCGGAGCTTGTGTGTAAATGTGTAATTGTGGGGACTTGTGTTGATATGTGTGAGTGTGTGGCTGTGTGAGAATTTGAGATGTGTGAGTTATTACACATTTAATCTAGTGTCTCCTGTGTGTCCAGCCCTGTTCTGGGCACCAGGGGCACTGGGGTGAAGGAGGTAAACATGCCTCGCTTCGGCAGCACATGTACTAAAATGGGAACGACACAGAGAAGATTAGCATGGCCCCTGTGCAAGGATGGCACAGAGATCTGTGAAGTGTCCATATCTTTAAAAAACCAACAACAATCCCACCTGCGTGGGGCTGACATCCTGGACAGACATTAAACAAACGTGTGTGTGTGTGTGAAGTAGCAATTAGGGTGAAGGGTGAGAGTGTGCGATTGTGTGAGAGTGTATGTGTGCATGTGTGAGAACTTGAGGAAGTGTGAGGTGTGTGAGAATTTGAGGGTGCGTGTGCATGATCTCTGAGGGTAAGGCTGATCGTGTGAAAGTGAGAGTGTGTGGATGTGTATGAGTGTGTGAGGATGTCAGAGTATATGATGATGTAAGAAATTGAGAACGTGCGTGTGTGAGAATTTGACCGTGTGTAACTGAGGGTATGTGACTGTGAGAATTTAAGGGGCTGTGAGGGAGTGTGAGCCTGTGAGTGTGAGTGCATGTGTGTTGGGGGACAGGCGACCTGTGTGCTCAGGCACACACGGACTCTGGGCCTCACCTCCCTCAATGGCTCACATCACTCCATTCCTGCCCCTCCTTCCCTAATTCACTCCTTCTCCTCGGGGTTCCTTCCTTCCTCCTCCCTCCACTCATTTATTTTTGGGGGACTTTGGTTTCACATTTGAGGTTCTGGGGCCTGTCACTTCATCCCCTGTCTCTCTCCCCACCTCAACCCCCAAGGAGGGTCAGAAGGGTGGGAAGGCAGGGCCACACCTGAGTCTTTTGCACTCGGAGATCTCTGATCCCCCAGTTGTGCAGGGTGGGGGGCCCAGGGAGGCCCCAGGACCAAGGCTGTGGGGCTATTGCCTGGGCAGATTCTTCCACCCACCTGCTGACAGATTGCCCCATCGCACTGACCCCAGAGGAAAGGGAAGGGGGACTAAAAACTGACCCTCTGCCTGGTGGTTCTCAGCCCTGGCTGCACATCAGAGTCACCTGGGGGAGCCGTGGACTCCCTTGTGTCCTGGCACATCCCCCTCACCCTGCTGCACTGCCGGCTGAAAATAGCTGGGGTTTAGAGTTGGAGGCAGGGCCTAGGGCAGGGTCCCCAGCCTCTGTGCTGTTGACATTGGGGACAGATTATTCTCTGGGGTGGGGCCATGCTGTGTGCCCTGTGGCTTGTCCAGCAGCATCCCCAGCCTCAGATGCCAGTAGCGCCCTCTCTCCCAACTGCGACAGCCAAATACACCTCCAGACATGGCCAAGTTGCCCCTGGGGGGGGGGGCAGAATCGCCCCTGTGGAACCTCTGGGCTTGGGGGACAAGTGGACCTCAATGGGCACCACAATGCAAACCCTGTCCTGTCTCCCAGGGCTCCCCAAAACTATGGGTTTTGGGGAGCTTTCTTTTTGCCACATGCTCCCCCAAAGCTCCTAGGGCAACAGAGGGAAAGTGAGACCAGGCTTGGAGGGGACCTGAGAGCCCAGGATGGCGAGATATTGGGGTGGGAGTCCCCCTCAACGGCTCTTAGCACTGCTGGCTCTGATGGAAATGGTTTCCACCTGCCTTCTCAGCAGCACTGCCCCAAGGCTGCAGATTAAGAATCAATTAAGAGCGGGAGGAGGATTTACCAGGCAGAGGCAGGGAGAGCTGGGGGCCCTGGCCTGCATGATGGATGGGGGTGACTGGCAGGGGCCGGGGCCCCAGGTGGTGAGGGGGAGGCTCCCCGAGACTGCCGTCTGGAGTGCTGGCAAAACAATGCTCGTTTTATAGGTTGTTGTGGAGATGTAAATGTGTACCGATCCTAGATGAATAAAAACTCCATCTTATTTTATTTAGCAGACACTTATCTATCAACTGCTGCTAGATAATTGTTTACTAAATAAAAGTATTTAAAATGCATGGCCCTGGCCGGGTGACTCAGTTGGTCGGAGCATCGTCCATACACCAAAAGGTTGTAGGCTTGACCCCCAATCAGGGCACATAGCTGGGTTGCGAGTTCGATCCTCAGTCGGGGCAGAAACGAGAGGCAACCGATTGATGCTTCTCACACGGATATTTCTGTCTCTCTTTTTCTCTCTTTTCCTCTCTTTTTAAAAGTCAATAAACAATCTCAACTGATGATTTTAAAAAATTAAAAATGGAACAAAATAAAATGAATGATGGGGCTGAGCCCCACCCCCACCACCCGCCCGCTTTTCTGGGCCAGGACATCCGTCGTCCGCCTGCTTCCGGTATCGGCTGCCAACGGCTCCCACCTGCCTCTTCTCTGGAGAATGTCTCCTGCTCATGGGAGCCCCCTTCTCTGGAGATGGAGGGGTTCTGGCGGGGGGGGGGGGGGGGGCTTCTCCCTCCGCCCAGGTGCAGCCCACAGCCAATGGCTGTCTGATGTGAGGCCGCCCCCGTGCCTCCAGTCGGAACAACTGTGCGATGCAGTTCTCGCTCCAGAGCTCCCTCTGGGATCCGGCAGGGGCGGAGCCCAACTGAACCCGCTGCCCGGCTGAGCCCGTTTCCTCTGCCCCGGGACAGAGGCCGAAAGCTCTGCCACTGCCACACTGTGCCCCCGTGTGACATGCTGCTCATTAGCAGATGGTCACTCGGCCGGCTCACACTCGAGAAGGGGCGGATGGGGCCGCTTCATCTCTTGAAAGGAAGAGTATCAAAGAATATGGGACATACTTTAAATGTTATTTTATTCAAAATGTTCATTGAGATATAATTGACATATAACATTGCATTAATTTGGGGTATACAACGTAATGATTTTATATACAGACTGTCCCCAACAACAACGGTTCAACTCACGACTTCTCTACTTCATGATGGTGTGAAGGTGATCCCCAAGAGCAGAAAGTGTCTTCTTTGATCCCCAGCACAGAGCAGCTGCTTAACAACTAGGTTTTAGTTTGGGTTGCTCAGACGCAGAGCCTGAGGTAAGGATTCAAAAAGCAAGGTGTTTATCTAGGAGGTGACCCCAGGAAACAGCACTAGGGCACAGGGACAGACAGAAGACAGCTGACGACAGATGTGTCATCAAGCCAGCCACCTCTGTGGGCAGTTGCAACTCAACCATACTGGGGACCTCTGCTGGGGGGGGGGGAGGGCAGTGTAGGACACTGTTGAGGGGTGAAGGAGGTGGCCCACCTGTCCACCAACTCCTGTCAGGTTGAGAGGCGCTCCTAAGGTATGAGGATTATTCCCTGACTCTTCCAGCCTGCTGCATGGGGCAGAAAAGCCATCGAAAGCTTTGGAAAAGCCCTCCAGCGAGGAGAGGCTGCAGACAGCAGCAGTGGATGGCAACTGGCGCCTGCTGAAACTGGAGAGGCTGGAAGGATACAAATTGGGCATCAAGACCTTTTGCTACAAACTATTAGTTGAATAATTGAATTAAAAATTTTCAATAGTTGCCCATAGCTTAAAGGACAAAATCCACTTCTGAGTTGGCCCATAAAACCACTGTGACCCAGCTTTATATCTCCATTGCTACATCAGGGGTGACAAACTCAAACATCTACGGAGGCCACTGGGCAGGAAAGATAAAGGGCAAAGCCAGTCAAGGATGAGGAAAATGTAGTTCCTGGACTTATTTCATTTTCCTTTTCTAAACTGAGATGTGAGTGTGGCTAGGTCTTGCTCTGTCACAGGGAAAGCAGAAAATACTGTGAACAAGATTGTAAAGTGGTAACAGACCTCGGCCACAGTGTTGAGATATTATAGGGAGTGGTGGGGACTGTGGAGAATTGGAAAACATTTTTCCATTATGCTCTGTGGAAAGGCAGGCCCAAAGTTACCAGATTTTCTGTTGTTGTTTTTTTTCTAGAAAAGCCAGGATTTTTATACAAAATCCTTAACTATTTACATCCTGATGATCAATCCAAATATTTCTTAAAGCACACCTGTGGGCTGGTTCCAACCAGTCCTCGCCCTTTGTACTACCCTTATCGAGCACGTAAAAGTTTCAGGAAACTGATGCAGCTTTAAAAAACCCCAAGTCTTCGCACATGCTTTTCCTTCTGCTGGGCCTGCTTTCCCACTTTGTGGAAAACTTCTATTCATCCTGTAAAACGCTAATCAGAAATTACCCAAAACAAGACTCTCATGGAACTCCTATTGAGCATTTTCTTATTTTGCTGAGTAGACTTATTTATCTCTTTTCTCCACAACCTGTGAGCACTGTGGGTGCCATCTCTGTGGGTCTTGTTCAGCTCTGTGTCCTCAGTGTTCAGAGATCAGCATGAGAGAGCACAGCAGAGCACAACAGAGCTGTTTGTAAGCATGTCCTCGCTTTATCTACAACCAATGGTATAGTGAGTGGTGAGTGGCTCTTAATTAAAAATAGAAAAGACTCTGATCTGTAGTGCCTGCCAATTCCCATGGTATAAATACTCCTACCATGGCTGATTTCAAAATACTAATATTACATCATAAGGTACCAGTGTGACATCACTGAGTTGGGAAGACATGTGTCTAGTATGAACCAGCTCCAGCCCAGCACCACCTACATCTCTGCCTTCCCCCTAGCGGTAACTTCTCCTCTTGCTTCAATGACAAAATAGCCATCCCTTCCCATCTTTTTCCTCAACATGGCCATTGCCATCTTTGTTTTTTAAACTTCTAAAAATCTTTTTTACTGGAACATATCCTACCGTAAGGTGTATATATCATAAGCATACAGCTCCATGAATTTTTGTGAAATGAATATTCCCATGTTACCAGCACCAGACCAAGAGTAGAACACTCCCAACCCCCCCAGAGACCCCTTTCCAGTCACTACCCTGTCGCTCAATTTCTATCATCACAGAAGAGTTTGCCCATTCCAGAACTTCGTGTAAACTGACGCAGACACTATGTCTTCTTCTGTGTGCACTTCTTTTCTCCAATATTGAGTTTGTGAGATTCATCCATGTTATTACAGGAAGCAATGGGGTTCTTTTTTGTTGCTGCATAGTATTCCATTATCTGACCTACCATAATCTGTTCATTCTATTCTTATGGACTGGTGGATAGTTTCCACTTTGGAGCTATTTGCCCAAGAGCAGGACCACAGGGTCATGGAGAAGGTAAATATTCAGCTTTCGTAGATGAAGTAAAACAGTTTTCCAATTTGATTTTATCATACACCCTCCCATTGCCAGTGTGTGAGATTTGAGTGGCAGAACCATCTTTTCTTTTTTTAATAAAAAATATTTTATGTATTTATTTTTAGAGAGAGGGGAAAGGTGGGGGAAAGAGAGGGAGAGAAACATCGATGAAGAAATGTGAATTGGTTGCCTATCACACATGCCCCAACTAGGGACCAAACTGGCAACCCAGGCAGGTGCCTTGAGCAGGAATCATACTGACGACTTTCACTTTACAGGACAATGCCCAGCCAACTGAGCCCCACTGGTCAGGGCTAGAACCCTCTTCTTCTTCTTCTTCTTTTTTTTTTAAGATTTTATTTATTTTTAGAGAGAGGAAGGAAGAGAGAAAGAGAGGGAGAGAAACATCAATGTGTTGTTGCCTCTCTTGCATCCCCTAATGGGGACCTGGCCTGCAACCCAGGCATGTGCCCTGACCGGGAGTCAAACTAATGACTCTTTGGTTCACAGGCCGGTGCTCAATCCACTGAGCCATCTTCTTAAAATGTAAATCAGACCAAAACCCTTTAATGATTCCCATTTTAAGATGAAGTCCAGACTGACTAACATGGCCTCTGACCTCTGCAGGGCTTTTCCACACCAGCTCTCTGCCACCCTCCTTTCCTCATGGTGCTCAGGCCACAGTCCTTGAATATGACACGTGTGTGCCCATCTGAGGGACTTCCACGCACTGTTAGGCTCCCTGGAAGGCTACCTCCCGCTCTTCACCAGCTAACTTCCATGTCCCTTAACTTAGCTCAAAATGCAATGTCTTAAAGAAGATGCCTTTCTCGACTTCCCTCCCTATCTAAGTTGGTTCCCCCTAGGGTTATTCTCCTAGCTCTTCCTGTTCTTTTCCTTCAGTGTAATAATGACACATGTGGGTGACATAGGTATTTATTTTATCAACGTCTAGGTGTCAGTCATGCCCTATTTCTTAACTGCAGTTTCAGGTATATTGCTTATTTATTAAATTATACATTAAAATATATTGAAAACATATATAGTACTCAACCCCCTGTTAGGTACTATTGTACGCATTTTTCAAATATTAACTCATTTAATAAATTCATTTCACTTTTTAAATATTAAGGAAATGAATTAATGGTAAAATGAATATATTTCACTTTTCAAAAATTAATTCACTTCATTAAATCTTCAAAATAGCCCTATGAGGTAGATACTGTTGTTATCCTCCTTTATAGGTGAGAATATGGAGTTACAGAGACATCACCCCTCAGCCCCCAGCCCTACCCCCACCAGTTTAAGAAGCTCAGAGTCCTCCCCTTCATCCTTCACACCTGACTGGCTGATTGACTGACGCCAGAGGACGGGGTGGCAAATGTGGTAGGATATTTTAGGAACCTATCCCAGAAGTACACCAATCACTTCTGCATCCCATTGGACAGAACTCAGACTCCTCATCACTTTGCCCAGCGATTACAGAGGCTGGGAAATGTAGTTTTCCTGCGTGTACAGGAAGAAGAAACAGGTTCAGTGAGACCAGGCTTTGTGGTTGCCATTTTTCATGAGTGCCTACTAAGTACCAGGTACTCTATTCATTTATCCTGTTCGCTGTGGGTGAATAAATAAATAAATAGTAAAAAAGTACATAATAATAAGTTATTTAAAAATACATTTTAAATAAATTTTAAAAAATAAATTTAAAAGTAAATTATAATTAATAAAGTGATCACATGTGTGTGAGTGTATGTGTGCGCAGAGAGGATATGGAGTATGGAGCTGGGGTGGTCCTCTCCTTCTGCATGGGGCCACTAGTCTCAGATGGCAGAGCCCACTCCCAAAGGAAGCAGATCCAGCCAGCAGATCCAGCTGTTGGCATCCATTCTCCTCTTATTTTAAAAAAAATTTTTAAGATTACAGCCTCCTGAGTTTTACCTGGGCACATAGCTACTCTGCTGGAGACTACATTTCCCACTCTCCCTTGCAGCTAAGTGTGACCATGTGACTAAGTTCTGGCGAATGGGATGTGTGCAACTTCCAGGTATGTCCTTCAAAGGAAGTTGTTGCCCTTCATGTCCTTCTACCTGATTCCCCAGGGAACCGCAGGGGGAATCATCAGTGATGTGAACAGCAAAGCTGTCCCACTAGCCCTGGACTATTAACCTCTGGACACTTACATGAGCAAGAAATAAACAGTCATCTTGTTACAGCCACTGAATTATTGGGCCTCTTTGTTATAGCATCATGGCTTGTGCTTGAGTAATGCAGCATCCACCCTCACCTCAGGCTGACCCCTTGGGTGCTGACTTAGCTCCTCCATTCCTGCCTCCACAGTAACTACCTCCCCTCTCCATGATTCTGATGTCTCGAACAACAGTGCACAAATCTTGTGTTCTTTAAAAAAAAAAAATTAGAGAGAGAGGAGGCGGGGAGAGAGAGAGAGAGAGAGAGAGATCAATTAGTTCCACTTATTTATACATTCAATGATTGGTTCTTGTATGTGTCCTCACCTGGGGGACAAAGTTGCAACCTTGGTGTATCTGGATGATGCTCTAACCAATTTAGCTACCCAGACAGGGCCCCTAGATTGTGTTCTGAGTAAACACGATTATGTGAGAATCAGGAATCAGACAGAGAGTTTTTGTCCAGGCTTCATTTGTTCAAGTTCCTAATGCTCTGGGCTAATTGCACCTTATGCTTCAATCACCAGCCTACACGGAGTCCAGGCTCATGGAAGTCTCCTGGCATCCCTTTCCTCTTGTACAGTTTTCCTTTGAGGAAACACCTCTACATCACTTTAGGTCCACATGGAACACCATGGCAGGGTTGACTTCCCCTCACCTCCAGTGATGAGCACATGGCCCAAGATGGGAATCTGATCCCACTTTTTTTCATTGTCATCCATTTGTCCGTTTGTTTGTTTTCAAGTGTGGGATAAGGGCCATGGGGAGAGGAGGGCTTCTCCTCCTTTCACTGCTTAAACTTTTGGAATTTAGAAGTGTTTCCCTGGCTGGTCTGGCTCAGTGTATTGAGCACCGGCTTATGAACCAAAAGGTCACAGGTTCGATTCCCAGTCAGGGCACAGGCTTGGATTGTGGGCCAGGTCCTCAGTTGGTGGACTACAGAGGCAACCAATCAATGTTTCTCTCCTTCCCTTCCCCTCTCTCTAAAAGTAAATAAATAAAATCTTTTTCAAAAACTGTTATGTTCTTACCCGGTGAACCCATTGGGCCGTGCCTGCTGCACTTGATAAGGAGATGTGCAGAAGATGGAGGCGAGTGACTGAACTTTGGGGGACATTGGGGTGCCAGCTTGGGCTACTTTGCCCTCACACCCATTCTTCATCTTCATCCTGGTGTGGCTGGACCATACTGGTGTGGCTGGACCGTACTAGTGTGACTGGGAGTGGCCTCTAAATATTTTACATTCAGGTCTCCAAAACTTCACACCCTTTCCTCTCTCCAGGCACTCTCTCTGCCTTTGTCACCTGCTGGCTGGACAGAGAGGGACTTGCAGAGGGCTCTGAGACACTGGAAGGAGGCAGCGCCACAGTTCAGAGGGAGGCTGGGTTTGCAGGTGGAGCAGAGCCGTTTGCCATGTGAACGAGAAATAAGTCTGTAGTGTGATAAGCCCTGGGGGTTTGGGGGTGCTTGTCACAGTGACTGGGGTGTACTTACTCTGACTAATACAGTATTTGAACTTGCTTAATGCTCAAAACAGCCCTAGGAGGTAGGTTCCATTATTATCCAATCTACAGATGAGCAGCTGAGGCGCAGAGAAGGTCAGCCACACACCCGAGGTCAGGTTCCTCACCCTACAGTGTATTTCCTAGTCCTGTAGGGGTGCAGCCCCAGCCCCTAGCCTTGTCCTCCCTGTTGTATCAGCCGGCATTCAGATGTGGCTTCACCTGCTGCTCTTCTTCTGAGAGGAACCCACCCTGAGATGATGCATGAGGGGCTTGGTGCAGTGCCGGTGCATAATACACTCCCCCAAAAAATGTTTGAGACTATTCTTATCACCATTGATAGTGGTAGGACACTGGTCAATATCTCAGTGGTTAAGCCAGACAGGCTGGGTGAAAGCCCATCTCCACCATTTACTAGCTGTGTGACCATGGGTAGGTTACTTCACCTCTCTGTGCTGCAATTTCCTCATTTAAAAACTGGGAATAATGATGCTCTCTAGTTCATAGTGTTATTGCAAGAATTAAGATATAAAACGCTGCACAGTTCCTGCCACTAATGTTAGGTTTTACAATTGTTCTAACACTTTTCCCTATTAAATCTCATTGCCTAGAACCCCAGGCGTGGCAACAGCTGCGTCTGACTGGGGCCTCCCCAGGCCACCCACAGCCCGAGAGACTCCCATGCCTGCCCCCTTCCTTGACTCCCAGCCACCCATACCCTGAGCTCCATCACCATCTCCTTTCTTCTCTTTTGCCCCTCAGCCCCAGGGTGACCAGAACCCCACCCTCGTGGGGCAGCTTTCTAGCACTTTCCCCTTTTTAAGAGATTGACTGCAATTTCTATAATAACATCACATTAGCTAGAAATTAATGTCCTCATTAAGACAGCAATTAGGCACATTAGTGCAGCAATAAAAGAGAAGCTTATGAAATAATTGCTGGTTCCAAAATGCCTTTAATTTAGTATTTTATATTGCACCGTGTTATTAATTTTTTCCCTCGGCAGAAGATAATAAGAGAAACGTTTGAATTGTGGGGAGGTTTAAAATAAAAGAAAATTTTTAAGGAAAGCACTGTTGATCCCTAGAGACGGATGATCTTCCTTCTCCCCACAGCCCCCATCCATTCCCGAGTCCTTCGGATGTCGACAGTGATGCAGGTGGGCGGAGGCCAGGCTGTGTCCGGGACTCGCAGCCAAACCTGGAAGCCAGAGCGGGGTGGAGTTGGGCAGTCTTTGATACCAGAAGCACGGGGAGTATTGCCTTGTTTCTTTGCCCTAAACCACAAATACCTATTTATTTTCTATTTTTTCCAGTGGCTCCATCTCCTGAATTTAAATTCACTTAGCAAACGTTTGTTTTCTTGGGACCTGGTGGCTCTGCCGTGAGGTTCCCAGGCTGGTGGGGAATGCAGGTGTACAAATGTGAAAATGTACTTGTAGATGGGAAATAGTGCTATTTGGCCATTGCTAATGAAATCATGGGCTTGGAAAACAATCATCCATGGATGGGCAAATCATTAGGGCAGATGAGTCCTTCTGCCCCCTTCTGAAGTCCTGGGTCTACCCTAATGCCCTGAATGTGGCATGGTTGGACATCAGGTACCTCCTGGTATCATCAGATGGCACCAGCAAGTGTCCTGGCCCCAAATCCAGAATCTTCTCTAGCTTCTAGAGCTGTCTTAGAATGGGTTCCTTTAGAGGCTGAGATAAGAATTTGTCTCAGACCCTGAGACAAGAATTTGAGGGGACCCCAGGAAGCACCAGGAGGGGTAAGGGAAGTGAGGATCAGCCACAGGGCTAGTGAGTCTGAATGGAAGTGGGAGAGGAAGAGAGTGGAGGGGATGCACTCAGAGAAATGTCAAGAAAGGAGGAACAAGGAAGAATTGATAAGGAATTGAAGACGACGGTAACCAAATCAGTATCAGTTACTGACTGGCCATTATACTGTGTAACAGCCCCCAAATCCAGTGGCTTCCACACTCAACAGTCGTCATGGCTCTGCCATCTGAGTCAAAGGCGGTTCTTCTGGTTTTGGTTGGGCTCATTCTTGAGTCTGTGGTCAGCTGTGGGCCCAGGCGGCACACTCTGTTCACCCAGGTTGGACTCTGCACATGTCTGGGGCTCAGCTAGCTGCAGGCTGGTCCAGGATGGCCTCAGCTTGGGAGGTAGGGTTCTCCTCCGTGACCCTGACTAGCCCGGGTTTTGGTCACGTGACAGAGACAAGGTTTCCGGGCAGTGAGCAGAAACGTGGAGCACCTCTTGAGGCCCTGATTTGGAACTGCCTTGGCACTGCGGCTGCACCCAGAGGGCCAAAGCAGGTCAAAAAAAGTTGGTCCAGATCCACAGGGTATAGGGGAAATTGGCTCCACCTCCAGTGGGAGGAGCTACCCAGTCCTGACCCCAGTCGTGACCCCTCTAGAAGTTCCTCCTGCTCATTGTTTGCTCTCTCTAAGGTATATAGCTTGTGTTGTTCAAAACCCCAAATTCCTGACAAGGCTTCTGTTCCTCCCCTGCTTTGGGGTATGACCAGAACTGATTTTGTGAAAAAGATTTTATTTATTTTTAGAGTGAGGGGAAGGGAGGAAGAAACAGAGGAAGAGAAACATCAATCTGATCGGTTACCTCCCGTACATGCCCCAAGTGGCACCAAACCCACAACCCAGACATGTGCCCCCACCGGGAATCGAACTGGCGACCCTGTGCCTTGCAGGATGACACCCAACCAACTGAACCACACCACTCAGGACAGAACTGAAACTTTTTATTGAAGTTATTGACTCTCTTAATAGCAAATGGAGAGTTGGTGTCAGTTATGGCAGAGGTTAACCCATAGGGGCACCTGAGCAAAGGAAGCATGGCTTGAGCTCACCCAGGGCCTCTTGTGCAGTGGCCACCCTGCCCCACGGTACCAGCCCACCCTGATTAGGGGATTGTAGAGAAAAAGGGAAGAGAGAAGGAGGGGAAAGGGATGGCACCAGGAACCGGGGCACCATTTACCCTTAGCTTTGGGGGCTGATGATGGACCCAGGAGGGAGCCATGGCCCAGCAAGGAAACCCAGGCAGGCAGTCTGGCCTGTGAACCAAACCTGGACCAGGCCTTGTGAGGGAGGGTGGGCATGGGGAGAGGGAAAGAAAGGTCCCAGCTGAACTGACCCGGTTGGCCTTTCCATCCCCTCACCACCTCCCATCCTGTATCCCAAGAAAATAAAGTGCAGCTAGGTTCTTGGTTGCCGTAGCAACTGCCACAAAAAATTGGGGTGGGGGGACCATCCTGAGGGTATGAAGAAGCAATTTGCTTTCAGCTCTGGGAGTCAAGGGGTGAGGGGAGAACAGGGGATCAGATTCTCCTGGGTAGGGAAAGGCAGGAGAGCTGGGCCAGGGTAGGTGATGTCCCAGCTGGGAGCCTTCCATGGCCTCAGCCAGCCATCTGAAGGAAGACAGTGGAGGCAACTCTGGGTTTGGATTGGGAGTGTTCAAAATCTAAGCCCCCACTTCCAAGGCCCACCAGGGTAGCTGCCTGCTCCCCACCCAAAGCCTCTAGCACCCCAGAGTCTGGGGGGGGGCAGTTTCATATGGATTTTATTTATTTATTTATGTATTTATGTATTTATTTATTTATTTAAAATTCCACCTAGGGACAACAGATCTGACATCCATCAAAGTCCCCAAACCCAGGAAGGGGATCAGCTCCCCCGCCCCACCTCCCTCTTCAGGCTGTGCTGGAAAGGCCCAGACACCCTGGGGTGCAGGGAGGAGGGCAAAGGTAAACCCCTAGAGGGACCCTACAGCCTTTTCCCCCTCCGTATAGTTTCACTAAACCTCCAAAAAAGCAGAGAAAGCAGTGTGGTGGCAGCTGCAGGGTTTTTTTTAATCTGTTAATAAAACACAAGTGAATCAAATCTGCTCTGAGGGAAAGGGGGAAAGGGGCGGTGAGGCAGGGGCCATGGTGTTTGCAGAAGTTGGAAATTTAATAAGAAAGAAAAATAAAAATAGCCACTGTGCTGGAAAGACAGAGAGAAGGTTGAGAGAAGCAGGTGGGTGTGGGACTCCAGGCTGGGTAGAGACTGCTGCAAGCCCTGGCCAGCAGCTCAGTTGGTTAGAGTGTTGTCTAGACGCACCAAGGTTGTGGGTTCGATCCCCGGTCAGGGCACCTACAAGATTCAACCAATGAATACGTGAATAAGTGGAGCGACAAATTGATGTCTTGTCTATCTGTCTTTCTCTGTCTCTTTTTCTCAATTCGATTTTAAAAAAATCAATAATACATAAAAATTAAAAAAGAAAGATTGCTGCAGAGAAGACACAAGGTGAGGGGTTGGGGAAAGTGAGGGCCTCCAGAATTGGGAGGGGCAAGGGAGGCATAGCTGAGGTAACAGGAAGCAGAGCTGGCAGGCCTGGGTCACCACCCAGAGTGGCCCAATTCCCTGACCAATTTTCCACAGCGGTGAGCAGGCTATTGAGGTTAGGTATTGGCAGACTGAAAGCCAAAGTGAGGAGGTGCAGCCCCCAGCGGTCTTCACAGTGCCCCCTACCTCCTGAGCTGCTCAGGAGACACATCATGCAGGCAGGGTTGCCACAAACAGGTTGCTCACTGCACAGAAGTGCTGGACAGAAGCCGGAGCGAGAGCTGATGTCATCTGTTCCCCTCGTCACCCCCCACATCTGCCCAGAGGAAGGGGTGCCTTTTAAAGAGCCACACACAAAACATGGAAATAACCCAAACATCTGCCAACAGATGAACAGATAACTAAATGCGGTCCATCTGGACGACGGAATACCATTCAGGCATGAAGAGGAACAATGCACTGATGCATGCTGTGATGCAGGTGGAGCTAGAAACCAGCGTTGGTAAATCCACAGAGAAGGCAGATTGGCAGCTGCAGGGGCAAGGAGGAAGGTGAAAATCAGGGAGTCACTTAATGGTACAAGTTTTCTTTTGGAGTGATAGAAAATTCTGGAATTTTATTTTATTTAAGATTTTATTCATATGTTTTTAGAGAGAGGGGAAGGGAGGGAGAGAGAGAGGGAGAGAAACATCAATTAGCTACCTCTCACATACCCCCAACTGGGGACCCAGCCCACAACCCAGGCGTGTGCTGTGACCGGGAATCAAACCAGTGAACCTTAGTTTCGCAGGCTGGCGCTCAATCCACTGAACCACGTGAGCCAGGGCGAATTCTGAAGCTTTAGATAGAAGTGGTGGTTTTACAACATGGTGAACGTATGAAATGTCAATGGATCCTATACTTCTAAATGGTTCATTCTACATCAGGTGAATTTTACATCAATTAAAAAAAAAGTCCACACAAAGATGATGGAAGACCAGCTAGGCCCCTGCACACGACAGTAACACCTCCTGCATCCCCAGAAAACCCAGGATTGCTGACAGGCTTGGCCAGAGCAGCCTTGGGAGCCCTTGTGGAGGAATGGATTTCATTCATTCATTCATTCATTCACTCAACAAATATTTACTGAGTGTTTATTTCATGCCAGGTAGTGTGCTGGGCAGTACATAAATAAACCCCTGCCCTTGGGACTGACACTCCAGTGGGGGGATAGATAGGCCCACCAAACAGCCTACAGTACAGGAGGTGGTAGTGTACACAATGGAGAAATAAAACTGGGATGGGTGAGCGTAAGCAGGGGAATTACGTGTAACTTCAACAGGGTGACCTCACCAAGGAGGTAACGTTTGAGCAAAGCCCCAAAGCAGGCAAAGAGGAGTCACACAGGTATCTGGGGGAAGAGCATTCCAGGCAGAAGGAGCAGACAGTGCAAAGTGCTGAGGCTTGTTATCTGAAAGTAATATAGGAGAGGGGCATAAGGACTATATAAATTAACTGAAGTCCAACAAAGTAAAATCAGAGGCCTGCTAACATGGAACTCGGCTGATGGAAGATGCAAGCAGACCATGAGGAGCCTCGGGACAAAAACACTCCTGCAAAGATTAATAGCTACTTACCTGTACCTTATCGTTTACCTATACCATAAAGGGAAAACAGACCACAAAATATGCCTTGTAAACATTAAAGTTAATCCCAACGTTTCTTTCCTCTATTTCCCCATACCAGCAATTTTCCATAGAAACTGCAAACAGATATAAGCTTAACCTCTACAGGCACTTGGGAGTCTCTGCTCCTTCTCCGGTGAGGAGAGTCCGCCACTCTGAGAAATGGCTTTCCTTGCTTATCCTCTCTGCTCACCAATCTCCCTTCCACTTTAAACTCTATGCTGGCTTGGGTATGAATTCTTTCCTGTGTGAAGCCAAGAACCCTCTTGGCTCAGGACTCGAGTCCCCACCAGGGACTCGCCTCACCGGCATCGAATGGAGACCTCCGAGATGATCACCAATCTAGGCTAGGACAAGGACAATGGTTAGCGCAGCAAATCATAGGACTATGTGCCAGAGGTAGCCACCATATTCACACATGTGATTTCTCACAATGAACTTCAGTGACATCGAGAATGTTATTATCTCCAGTTTACAGATGGAGAAACCGAGGTACAGAGTGATGAAGTGACTCCTGGATTTAAACTCAGCACGCCCATCTGCAGATCCAGGTGGGTGAGGACTGTGGGCTTCTTCCGAAGCCTCACTATGACAGGCTCCCCAGGCCTCCAGGCCTTTGCTGGAGCTGCCTCTGGTCCAGGGGCTCACAGAGGGACGAAGTCCTGCAAGGGCCCCAGCAAGGGGGAGTCAGCATTGGCAGGTGATGGATGGTTTAATATCTTGCGCTGCGACCCCGACCCCGGACCCCTCCTCTCCCACAGCCCAGCCAGCAGCCCCCATGGAGAGGCAGAGGTGGGATAATTTGGTTACCAAAAACAGAAGAAAAATTTGAGAGAGAAGCGTAGACCGGGTGGCAAGATGGAAGCAGGTTTTGCTGGGCTCAGATGGGAAGGAGAAGGTAGATCCCTATTCCTGTTGGGGGCCGCGGGGCTAGCAGCCCTCAGCTCCTCTCCAGCACCATCTGACATGCTGTTTTAAGAATGGAGATGTGGTGAGTGGAAGGCCACCAGGCAGGGTCAAGGCCTCAGAGAAGAGGGCAGCATGTGGCCTCCACAGGGGCTGGAGCTGGCAATGGAGGGGGCTGGGAGATCTTTGTACTCAGGTAAGAAACCTTGGGTCTTCCTTGACTTTCTCCCTCTTTCTCTGTCTCTCTCTGTGTCTCTCCTCACGTCCAAACCTACCTTGGGCTTCACTTCTTATGACCTTTATGGGCCTGTACCTGGTACAGCCCAGAATCACTCAACTGGACAACTCAGTTGCTTCTAGTCCCCAGCTCCGCCCTCACCCTAAAGTCTATTCCCCACACGGCCCCAAAAATGGTGCTGGAGCACCGGAGCCCAGTCTCCCCGCCTCTGCTCAGACGCTCTCCCCCACCGCGGCTTCCACCTTGGATTAGTTTCCTGTTGCTGCCGTCACTAATTCCCACAAATTTAGCAGCTTTAACAACACAGATATGTCATTTCAGGTTCTGGTTTGGGTCTCAGCAGACCAAGATCCAGGTGGCAGCGGAAAGCGAATCTCTACGGAAGGATAGGCACCTGCTCATTCAGGTGTTGGTAGACTCCAATTCCTGTCCTCATCTCTTACCACTGTCCCCCTCCCTCATCTCACTCCAGCCCCCTCAGTGTTTCTCAAACACACCTAGTGAGTTCCAGCCTCAGGGCCTTTGCTTATGCTTTTCCTCCCGGGAAAAGTCTGCTTCAAGGCATTTGCATGGCTTGCTCTCCCTTTCCACCCAGCTTTCTGCTTGGGCATTGACTATCTCCCAATATCACTTTTCCTTGTCTTTTGTCGCAAGTAAATTATTTTTTATTGTGATAAAGTACTCATAACCTAAAATTTACCGTGGTAACAATTTTATAGTGCGCAACTCAGTAGCACTAAGTACGTTCACGATATTGTGCAACTAACACGGCTCCCTCGTTCCAGAACTTTTTCATCTCTCTCAGCGGAGACCCCAAACCGACTAAGCAGTCACTTCCCATTCTCCCATCCATATTCCTTGTCTTTTGTATTAATACAACACCTCCATTTTTAAGCGGGGCGCACAGTCACCCAGGAAAGAGACTACATTTCCCAGCCTTCCGCGAAGCTATGCCATGTGACTACACTGGCCAATAGCCTGTGAGCAGCCGTGAAGGGGCGGAGCAGAGTCTGCACGATCTTCTCCTCCCACTGGCGGAGGGTGGACCTGTTGGAGGGTCATCTAGGTCCATTCTAAAGATGGCCGAACAGAGGACAGAAAGAGCCTGTATCCTCACCACAATGTAGCCAGCCACCCCAGCCCTGGACCATTTACACCCAGACGATGAAGCGAATGCTAAACAAAGTTATTTCTTGTTTGAGCCACGGTAATGTTGAGTTTCTGTTCCAGTAGCCAAAGTGGTATCTAACTAACAGCAATTGGTAATGAATGCAAATTACGGGGCATTACCTTAGCAGTTGCGCAGCTGGCAAGGACTCAGATATGATAGACTGGAAGCAGGTGGCCCCTGTTATGCAGGGACAAAACATTTATGAAGCCTGTTGCTATGGACTGAATGTGTGTGCCTCACTCAATTCACATGTTGAAACCTAATCCTCAAGGTGCTTGTATTAGGAGGAGGGGCCTTTGAAGGTCATTTGGTCATGAGGGGGAAGCCTTCATGAATGGGATTAGTGCCCATACAAAAGAGACTCCAGAGAGCTTCCTTGCACCTTCCAACACACAAGGCCACAACGAGAAGTCGGCAACCGGGAAGTGGGTTCTCACCAGACATCGAATTTGACTGCATCTTGATCTTGGACTTCCAGCCTCCAGAACTATGAGAAATACATGTCTGTCATTTACAAGCTACCCAGTCTGTGGCATTCTGATATAGCAGCCCGAATGGACTAAGACAGCTGCCATCTGTGATATCTTTGAAGACAGCCTGTCGCTCTAGAGTGGTTGGCTTTATGTAATTCAGGCCATGTACCGGCTATGGCTGTTACGTGAGTCAGAAGTGACCTTCTGTGTCTTTTAAGCCACTATAGTGCTTCCCTTGCTAGCTGCATCCGTTCAGTTCCTGAGTTCAGATTATGAGTCTGGATGACAAGTTCAGATACATTTTCCAAATGGCAAATTTTGGCAGTAAGGGATACCTGCATTTGGGGGCCTTGTTGTCACAGCAGCCTAACATTTACCTTAATTAATACCCACAAAAGAAAAACTCTTTTTTCACCATCTGCTGTGGGGATTCTGTGAGGGACATGGAAAGTACCTAACCTGTGCCTGGTACACAGTAGATGCTCAATAAATGTTCATTGTTTCTACCACCACCTCTGGTTGGGGAAGGGCTCTGCCTTCCCAAATTGCCCGTGAAGCTTCTTTCATGTCTTGTTTCCAGACAAGAAGCATCTCCTGTGGGGCAGACCCTCTCTCCACAGCTGGCTCTCTCTCTCTGTGTTCTATAACTCTGTTTCCTCCTCTTTCCCCTCCTGCGTAGTTCATTCTCTTCAACTTGTTCAGGTCCCTCCCTTCCTTAAATACCTCCACTAACCCCCAAGCACACTGCCAACAGCAGGGCTGGGGCCCAGTTTCTCACAAAACTTTTTATGACCGTTTTCTGACTAGTAAGTGGTTAAAAATATCCACTCCACCCAGGCAATTTTGCTAAGCTGGTGTCAGGGGGAGAAAGGGAGACACGAGAGAGCTCACAAATGAAGCAAATTGCTGAAAATCGGATTTTTACTGTCTTATCTAGGAGCCACATGAGAGGAGATGAGATTGCAGTTGCTGCTGGAACTTTCTCACATCCCTGAGTCTGGGACAAGAAAGTGGGGGAGGAATATTGAGAGAAGACAGGGAGAGAAAACAGAAGGAAAGACAGAGGCAAGAGAATGGGGTCGCTGGAAGTGACAGAAAAAAATGATCAGGAAGAAAAGTGGCCATAAGAGAGATTAGGGGCATGGGTTTAAATGTCATGACCTCAGCCAGGGGCACCAACAGGGGTTGTACCTCTTTCAAAGACCCTTCTTCACCCACAGTGTCCAATTTTAATTGCCTAACAAGCTTATGCAAGGGGTAGGAGGAACCACTCACCCATTTTGCTGTTGAGAAAACTGAGGCTTAGAGGAAGGAAGCCTTTGCTCAAGATCATAAAGCTAACCTACTAGTCATGGGAATGACCAAATGAGAGTCTAGAACAGGGGTGGGAAAACTTTTTCTGTACAAGATCAGAGAGTAAATATTTTTGGCTTTGCAGGCCACATGTTCTCTCTTGCAACAACGCAAGTCTGCCATTGCATGGTGAAAGCAGCCATAGACAATACATAGAGGAATGAGTGCTGTGTTCCAATAAAGGCCTAGCTAGGTGGCTCAGTTGGTTGGACTGTCATCCCATACACCAAAAGGATGTAGGTTTGATCCCCAGTCAGGGCACATGCCTGCGTTGTGGGCCAGGTCCCCAGTTGGGGGTGTATGAGAGGCAACCACACATTGATGTTTCTCTCCCTCTCTTTCTCCCTCCTTTCCCCTCTCTCTAAAAATGAATAAATGAAATCTTTTTAAAAAAATAATTTAAAAACCCACTTTATTTACAAAACCAAGTGGCCCACAGGATTTGGCCCCAGGGGCCTTGGTTTGCCAACCTCTGGTCTAGAGCTATATTGCCCAATGTGGTAGCCCCTTGCCACATGTGGCTGTTTATATTTAAATTCATTGGAAGTAAACAAAATTAAACATCCAGCCCCTCGGTGGCACTAGCCGTGTTTCAAGACCTCAGTGGCTATGTGGTGGCTGTGCATTGTGGCTACTGTTGGACAGCCTAGAAAATGACTATTTCTATCATCACAGAAAGTTCTATTACAGTGCTGCTCAAGAGTTTTGTCTCTAGTTTGTGTTTTCTAAAGACCAACGTTAAAGGAATGATTTGGGAGGGCTTTTGTTTATTCAGTCAACAAACATTTGTCCAGCACTGTCTGGGTGCCAGACACTGATGTTGGTGCAATGGCAGAGAGGAGACTGGGAAAGACCCACTCCTGGTTTATTCATTGTTTTACTGTCTCTCTGAGTTGCCCCTCTACCCACTACGTGTGTATCTTGCTCTGATTTTCATTCAGGTTTTTGCTCCTGTGCTGCCTCCTCTAGGAAGTTCTCCTGGACCACTCCAACAGAAGAGAGCCCCTTCTTCATGCTCTTCATCCTGCCTGTTTTGTCACAATTCTCCCTGACACTGTGTTATGTATCTACTATTCTCTTGTTTCCACCTCCTCCACCAGAATTCAAAGTCCACGGGGACAGGGGTTTTGTTCTGCTTTCTCTCTGACAGGAAAGGTGGTTGCAGCCCAGGCTTTAAAGCAGATAGCCTGAATTCGCATACGGCCCTCCCCTCTTGGGGGCTGTGTGATGTTCCACAAGATGCTTGGGCTTTCTCCGCCTCTTTCGTCACCTGTAAAATGGGAATAATAATAGTATATTGAATGGTGACCCCCAAAATATATGTTCATGTCCTAATACCCAGGCCTTGTGAATGTGACTATATTTGGGAAAAGGGTCTTTGCAGATGTAATTAAGTTAAGGACTTGGAGATGAGGTCTTTGTGGATTACCCAAGTGGGCTCCAAATCCAATGGCAATTGTCCTTTTAGGAGAAAAGCAACAGAAAAAAGAGAGAGAGAGAGAGAAGCAATAACATGATCCAGCCCAGAAGTGACACATTAGTTCTGCTCAAAATTCTTTGGCCAGAACACACCACGTGGCCCCACTTAATTATAAGGGGGGCAGGAACATGATTCTGCCCAGGAGGGGGAGAAACAGAGACATTTAGAGAACAGCAGTCATCACTCAACCACATGGTCATGAAGGGATGGTCTGGAGAGAGGGGGAGAGCCCCAAACCCAACACTTAGTGATTGGGTAGAGAATGAACCTATAAAGGAGGCTGTAAGATTATGGCTGGGGTACTCAAAAACTTTTCTATTTTTAAAAAATACTTTATTTATTTATTTCTAGAGAGAGGGGAAGGGAGAGAGAAAGAGCGGGAGAGAAACATCAATGTGTGGTTGCCTCTTGAGCGCCCCCTACTGGGGACCCGCTCACAACCCAGGCATGTGCTCTGACTGGGAAATGATCCAGCGACCCTTTGGTTCGCAGGCCAGCACTCAATCCATTGAGCCACTCCAGCCAGGGCTCAGAGACTTTTCTATGCATTTGTCTGGTGGCTGCTACCAGCAGAGGACAGGCTATCTCAGACATGGACCAGGAACTGAGAGATGAGAGCAGTCAATTGACCGAACTAGGGCTCATCCTTCCAGTAGTCTGATAGTCCATCCTCCCTGGAATCCCATCACATTGGTTAAGCTTGGAGGAGGACAGAAGCCTCTCTAGGTACTTCAATAGCAAGGGATTGAATGCAGGCAACCAGAGACTGCAAACCCACTGAGAGGGCTGGAGGAGGGCATACCAGCATCCAATAAGTCAGTGTGGACAGAAACCTCAAAGAATAACTGCTGATGATCTCAACTGCCTGCTCTCAACATCACAGTGGGCAATTCACAGGATGATGCCCAAAGGGTGCCAGGCAAACCTCATGACTGTCATTTGCCAGGGCCTGAATTCTTTTTTTTTTAAGATTTTATTTATGTATTTTTAGAGAGAGGGGAAGGGGAAGATCGAGAAACATTGATCGGTTGCCTCTCACACACCCTCAACTGGGGGCCTGGGCTGCAACACAGGCATGTGCCCTGACCAGGAATTGAACCAGCATCCTTTTGGTTTGCAGGCTGGTGCTCCATCCACTGAGCCACACCAGCCAGGGCATGGGCCTGAGTTCTTGCTTGCCGTTGACAGGAACAGTGGTGGCTCCTGTTTCTCTTCCACCTGACCAATCTCACATGGATGCTCCCAATTGTGGACTCCACCCTATAGCCCTGCCGACAACTGCATCTTAGGCATGTAGTTGTCAGACTTCCAGCCCTTGAGATATAGTGGAAAGCAGAAAGTGGTGCAGAGTTGCTAGCAGATAATCCAGCACACTCAAAAAGGTGGAACCTGGAGATGGTGGCCAGAAGGGTTTGGGGCAGGGTGGCGTGCTGTCCAGGTGAAGGTGGAAGTGATCTTGGACCATGGTGGGGATCAGACCGCACTCAGATGTCCAAGGCAACTCCCTTGTTTCATGAGGTCATTCCTTCCCAGGAGTCTCTTGGATTATGTTCCTCCCTACAAAGTGACGAAAGTTAGGCGGGCGACAAACTTGAGCCTTAGCGATGAAAGGTATGTTTAAAAGTAAGAACGGAGTAGGATGCAATGATCAAAAGAAATGAACTATCAACTTATGAAAAGACACGGAAGAACCTTAAATGCATATTGCTGAGGGAAGAAGCCAGTGTGAAAAAGCTACAGGCTCTATGACATTCTGGGAAAGGAAAAAAAAAAACCTACAGAGACACTTGCCAGGGTTTCTCGGGGAGGTGTGAGTAGGTGGAGCACAGGGATATTTAGGGTGGTGAAGCTGTTTTGTAGGTACTAGAATGGTGGATCATGAAATCTTGCAGTTGTCAAAACCCATGGGATACGCAACACCCGGGACCAACCCTAATGTCAACTGTTGACTTTAGTTAGTAATACGATATCGATACTGGTTCATCCATTTTAATGAATGTGCCACACTAAGTAAGATGTCAATAATAGGAGAAATTGGGGGGAAGCTGTACATGTTAACTGGCTGCACTATTTGTACAATTTTTCTGTGAATCTAAAACTGCTCAGAAACATGAAAATTCATTGATCAGGAAAAAATTTTAAAAAGCAAAGAGTGGCTTCTTAGGGCTGGATCGTGCTCCAGTCTGCAGGGCTTCTCTGATAAACAGAGTTGACTGAACTATACCGTGGGTGCACTAGGCACTGAGCTACAGTCCCCAAGGCTGGCAGCCATGAACTCCTCACTTTGGTCAGACCCAGGACCCAGCCTGGCCTGCTTGCCGTCAACCTCCATGGTCTGTCTCCATGATCGGGGCTCCCTCGCCAAGAACTCTCTTGGTCTCTCTTAGATTAGTAAGCAAACTGGGGGTAAACGAGTACTTGTCAGGGTAACCTAGGTTATACTCCGTAACAAATAAGGCCTGATTGCAGAGCTAGAGGAAGATGTGCTTCTAGATTCCAGACATGCTGCTTGTCGGCAATCTGGAAAATAAGACTCTCAAAAGACAGTTGTCACACAACAAGCCCTGGTGTGCCGCTGGCCAGTGTGTGGGGGTGGGTGTCTCTGAGTGTCCACTGCAGAAGTGGCAAACACAGAGGCCGGCATTCTTGCACACACAGCTGCCTGCTCCCTACCCAAAGCCAAACAAGGAGACAGCGCAGATCCAAACCCAGCCGCTCCCCGCATCGGCTCTCCCAATCCCAGAGCCAGCCCTTTCTGTCCTTCTCTCTGCCACACATTCCTTCAGCGCTGGAGGTTAATAAACTCATCACTGAAGAGCAGGGAACATGTCTGCAGAGGTTTTAATTACAGCAGAAAATTGGCCCAATTGGTATTTAATGTAGAATAAGTGTCGAGTTAACTGGTCAGGGCAGGAGGAGCTGAGGTTTGCATGGAGGTGCCCTGAGCCTTGCCTGCCTGGCTTTCCCTGGGAGCCTGTGGGTGCAGTGGGGCTGTGGTTCTGGCTCACTGGGAGCTGCAGAGGGACCTCAGGGACCCTGGAAGAGGAAAGGAAGCAGTCTGGCATAAAGGGGTGAGAAGGCATTTCTGAAACCTCAGCTCAGGGCTCTGCTCCACCGCCTCAGGCTTCCTCTTCCTTGTAACAGAGTTGCTATCTTGAAGGCGGCAGTGGAGGAATTGTTGGGGCTCACTTAAAGAGGGTGTGGGAGGAGCTGCTGAACCAGCTGGGGGTCTGCGACAATGGGAAGGACTGATCCCTCCAGGGGCAGGGCTGAGCTGAAGGAGCTAAACTTGCCAAGTGAGGATGGTGCTCCCTGGTCTTCCCATTCAGCCTCCAGGGTCTCCGAAGGGGAGCTGACAGAGGAAAGTTTTCCAGGAGAGCCAGCACCCAAGAGAGAAAGGAAAAGCTCCAAACAATCAGAGACAGGATAGCTGAAGCCAGCCCCACCCAGGATGACTACGTCCTGCCTAGAGAGACAGTTTATAAACAAGAGGCAGTGGCCCATGTGGCTCAGTTGGTTGGAGCATCATCCTTACACCAAATGATTGCAGGTTCAATTCCTGGTCAAGGAATATACCTAGGTTATGGGTTCAATCCCTCGTTGGGGTATTTAATGGCACCAGTTGATGTTTCTCTCTCCCCTTCCTCTCTCTTTAAAATAATATATATATATATATATATATATATATATATATATATATATATATATACACTCAGTTGACGATCTAAAAAATCAATAAGCAGAGACTCTGTAGTCAGACTGCCTGGATTGTAACTCTGACTTCATCACTTACGAGCTGCATGACTGAAGGTAAGTGACTTAGGCCGTCTCAGTTTTGTCATCTGTAAAATACGGGTGTAATTTCTAATGGTTAGGCTAAGCTAGGCTAGGCAGCAGAAACAAAGAAACCCAGCATCTCAGGGGCTGAAAATCACAAGGTTTACCTCTCATTCATGTTTCATGTTCGTTTTGGGTCATTGGAGGAAGTTTTGCTCCTCATAGTCACTGATGGAGCAGTCACATTCTGGAACATTCTGGAACATTACTGATTGTTGTGCCAGGAAGAAGTAAGAGCTTTGGAAGGTCTCCCACAGGCAATTAAATGCTCTTGCGTGGGGGTGACATGTGTCGGGTCTACTCAGCTCATTGGTTAGAACTAGTCATAGGCCCTCACCCTCAAAGTGAGCAGGGGGCACAATTCTTGGCCAGAAGAACTGATGGCTTCCAACTGACAGGTTGTGAAAATGGAGTGAGTTAATGAATGTGAAGTGCTTGGGACAGTGCCTGGCACATGGAGAGTGCTCTTTACCCATCCCGGAATCTGTGTTTCATCAGGAAGAGTGATCTCACCCAGGAGCCTGGTGTGACTCTGATGCTGGTTGAGCAGGACCAAGACGAACCAGTGGCTGGAAGCCTGGAAGGTGTGCTCCAGGTGTCTTCCAAGTACATGCCAGGTATGCTTCAGATGTGCAGCAGGTATGCCAGGAATGTGCAACCACTGAGGCACAGTCAAGTTACATTGTGCCAGACCCTGAACTCGGACAGGACCCCATTGCTCCAGCATGCATTCTGGAGAGGGAGAGGTGAGCCGGAGCCTGCCCAGATCCTACATCCCTGAACCAACAGGCACCGCCACCCCACAGAGACCCACCCCACATCTAGGCTGCCAGGCTCCTGGGCAAGAGCTAGTGCTCCCTCCTGTCGGCGCCAGCCTGCAGCCCCAGACCTCCTGAAGGAAGGTAGGAGCCTGCCACCACTGCTCACTGGCCCCTTTGTGTCTGTTGGTCCACGTCCTTTTCTCTGGGCTGGGAGGAGCACTCACGAAGAACCAGACTCTTTCACTCACTGTGTTTTGCCCCAAACAGAAGAGGTAACAGTAACAGGTAAGGAAACAGGCTCTGAGAGGCGATCACATGCTCAGGGTCTCCCCGAGGAAAGTGGTGGAGGCAGGACTCAAATCTGGGCTGCTCTGTCTTCAGAGCTTTCAAAAATGTCACCAAGCTGCATCTTTAAGGCCTCTGTACCTCCCCCCCCCACACACACACTATTAGCTCCCCACATGTCCCACCAGCCTCCTGCAGCCTCCCCCTCTACCCAGCAGCAGGAGTGTGGCAACCCTGCCGAGCCCCAGGTTTCTCTATTGCTTACTTCAAAGGTGAGAACAGAAGCCTGGCAGACACCAAGGGAGCCCCCTGAAAAATCCACACCACCAGGCGAAAAAGGGGTCTGAAAAGCACTGGTAACTGCGGTGAAAGCCCAGTGCCCTCCCTGGAGGCAGCGTGTAATTAGCCAGCAGAGCCCAGCCAGGCCCCAGGCCAGGAGGCTCCTCCAGCAGCTTTGGCAGCTTTAAGGACAGAAGAAGAACAGAAAAGCAATGCAGCTTGCCAGCTCCCAAATCCTCCTCCAGCAGGGGGGGGCGGGGGCGCCGCGCTGGCCAGGAAGGGCCGTTTATTGGGATTCTGTGCCGCAGTGGTGGATTCTCAGGCAAGGGGGAGAGATGGGTGGTGTCCCGGTGCACTGGACAGGCAAAGGAGAGCAAGTGCCAACTGCCCTTCCTAGGGGGGCGGACATCCATAAACACTGCACTGTCCCTCCTCTGTTATGGGAGGGGGTGCTGAGAAGTCCCCCAAAGCGCTCCAGCTTCCCAGCCTTTTTCCAGGAGAGCTAAGCCTTGCCTGGGGCCTTCCTGCCCGTAAAGGGCAGGAAAGGAGAGTTAAAGAGGATTTAGAGCCCCGCCCACCTGCTGAGAGATTAGATGAGATCAATATACAGAGGGCTAGGCGAAGATCCCCTCTGAGGGGCTTGTTAAGACCATGACCCTGAGAGGTAATTAACAGGCTTGCTGGGGTTGTGCCAGGCTCCTATCCCCACCGAATACTAGGCAGCCCCTCTGAAGCTGGGGCTGGGGTCCTGGCTCCATCTCATTCCTCCACCATCCCTGCGGGTCCAGAATCTGGGTCCTTCAACCAGTTATTCCAGGGGGATCATTATAACAGGCATTATCATTTATTCAGTGCTTGCGTGTGCCTGTAACAGTCTAAAGCTTTAAATAGTCCTGTGAACTCTGATCACAATTTTAGAAGGCAGGTTGCCATCAGGTGGACATTGCAAATGGAGAGACTGAGGCACGGGGAATTGCGGACACTTGTTCAATCAAGTTCACCATTAGTAAAATGATGATTCTGGGATTCAAAGCCAGGCATTTGGGGCCAGAGCTTGGTTGGGCCCCTAGCCTTTTGGACTACACTTTCCTTCCCCCACCAATGTGCCCCATAACACCACTGTATTTTCCCCACGTCATTTTTCTGGCCCCTTGAACCGTCTGGAACCACCTGAACATCCAAATGCAGGAAAACACACTCTATGCAGCAAACACATATCACAAAGTCCATGCATCAAAGCATGTGCCCCAGAAGGTGTAGAAGCTCCAAGAAGATGGGGATCCCGGGGATCCCAGTTACTTGTCTTGAGAAGCAAGCCTTATGGCAGGTGGTAGGTGGTCAAAATATCTGTATGGAGTTAAATCGAACCAATGGGTGTGGTCCTTGCTTATAGCCCATTAACTCCTAGTTTAGACACAATAATAACTTCTGTAATAACAACTGGTTACATTACATGGACACAGGGAACTACTCAAGGTGGACAAACCAACAGTGCTAGAGGCAAGAGATGGGAAGAAGTTCTGCCTCGGCCACTTACTAGCTGTGTTTAGATTCCCTCTTCTCTAAAATAGCTTATTGTGAGGGTTACAGAAAATATGGCTGTCAAAAGTTTGGCATGATGCCTGGCGCTTAGTAAGGACTCAAACATGAACTTGAATTTATGAGGGGGCTAACAGAAAAACTATAAAAACAGACTTAAGAACTCAAAAAAATCTTAGTAGCCTAGGAGCAAACTTGTGAGGTTCTAGGACAGTTGAAGGAGATCAGATCTTGTAAGGGCCACAAAAAAAAGAGGATCTGGGATCCTGTTACCTACAGAAAGCCTGAATGGGGATTTGAAAAACTATAACGTTGATATTGATGCCTCAGCTCCTGGGCATTTTCACCTCCCAGCAATCCGATGAAGTGGGTACTGTGATTACCCCTGAGGCTCAAGTTTCTGAACCTGTCTGAGCTCTGAGGCAACTAGAGTTCAGAGAGGTTCAGAACCTTGCCCAAGATCCCACAGGATATAGTGATCAGGCTGGGACCAACACAGGTCCAACTCTGTCTGACTCAAAGTCCGACTCTGAGGAAGATGAAGATCATTGATGTAAGAAATGTGCAAACTTGTAAAATGTTTATAAGAGTTTATTTGAGCCAAACTGATGACATATGCCAGGGAGCGAAATCTCAAATCCTCCCAAGAATAACAGTCTTGCAGCTTCTTTTATGCATTTGAAATTAAGGAAAGAACATAAGGAAGAGCACATGGAGGTGGGAAAAAGGAAGATGGGGATTAGATTACAGGAGAGTTAACAAGATTCTGTGCTTTCCTGAGGGTGGTTACAATTTATTTCAAAGGTGTGTTAACCTAGATGCACAGAAACAATGGACAGGGCTTGCTTAAAGAAAAGATGAACCTTTTCTTTTAAAGATTTTGTTTATTTATTTTTAGAGAGAGAGGGAGGGAGAGAGGGAGAGAAACATCAATTTATGAGAGAAACATCGATTGGTTGCCTCTCATACACACCCCAACCAAGGACTGGCCTACAACCCAGGCATGTGCCTTAACTGGGAATCAAACCACTTTGCGGGGTGACACCCAACCAACTGAGCCACATGGGCAAAGATAAACCTTGTACTAAAAATTTATATGGCTGGGTGTGACTACCCACCATGACCTGCCCAGTTAGGAATTTGTGATCAGATCACCCTGTGAGGTTACTTTCCATAGAAGCCTCCCCCCCCATTTTTTTTTTGTCTATAGAATAAACACTTATAAGATTAATAGTGATTTCCTCAAGGCTGGAAACGTGGGAGAATTCTTTTGTCTTCTGGTATACACTGAGTGTGTTTCCTGCCTGTAATAAGAAACAAAAGGGCTCTGACTGGTGTGGCTCAGTGGGTTGGTAATCACCCCGCAAAGCAAAAGGTCACTGGTTTGATTCCCCACCAGGGCACATGCCTGGGTTGCAGGACAGGTCCTCAGTTGGGGGCGTGAGAGAGGTAACCGATTGATGTTCCTCTTGGACATCGATGTTTCTCTCCTTCCCCTCCTTCTAAAAATAAATAAAACCTTTAAAAAAAAAGAAACAAAAGGCTAAATTCTCCCTAAATTTAGGTGAGAGGAAAAGCTTAAGAGGAAGAGCACTTTGTGGCCAGGGTTCCACAGGAAGCAGACTCTGTAATTTGAGTGGGTGACTTGAGGTCTGTTATAAAGATAAGGGAAGCTCAGGAATAGCTCTGACATGCCCCCCACCCCGCCAGGGCCTTGTGAGGTCAGGAGCTGTTACTACCCTTAGGAGTTGTGGCCCTGGTCAGACACAAGTGACCAGCATGCAGGACAGGTTCAGAGCTGACCCTACTCTACTCCTGCCTTCCATCTCCTACCAGCGCCCCCTGTCAGCTGAACCCCCTAGAAGTCAGAGGACCAGGGAGCCCCCATTCATCTCAGCACGCCAAGCCAGGTGGAGGAGAGTGAAAAGTGGATCCTGAAATCCACATAGGAATCCTCTTGTGCTACCATCCTTCATTGAGAATTCAAGTCCACCGGTGGGAAGTATTTGTTCTCCTGCACAAAATGGCACAGATGAGGATTTTGGCAAAAACAAAATATTGGCCATAATCGAAGGTTTAGCCACAGGGAATGAGTTAAATGAATTATGCCTCCTACCATGGAAAACAAGACCAAAGAAGAAGTGGAAAAAGCACTGTAGTAGGTTGAACTGTATCCCCAAAAAAGATATGTCCAAGCCCTTAGCCCTGGTATCTGTAAATGTGATGTTTTGGGGAAATACGGTCTTTACAGATGTAATTAGTTAAGAACTGAAGAGAAGGTCATCCTGAATCCAAAGACTGGTGTCCTCGTAAGAGAAAGGAGGACACGATTCAGATACACATGGAAGAAGGTGAACAAATTCCAGGAACCAGCAGAAGCTGGAAGAGGCAAGGCAGGATCCTCCTCTAGAGCCTTTGCAAGGAGTGTGGCCCTGCTCACACCTTGATTTCAGACTTCCGGCCTCCAGAACTGTGCTGTTTTAAGACACCCAATTTGTGGTCAATTGTTACAGCAGCCACAGGAAACTAATACAGTGATAAAAAGGACTGGGAGCTGGTGGATATAACTCAACTCTCTAGCCTGGTGGGGACAAGTCTGAGATTCACAATCTATACCCACCATCTCCCAGAGGTCCTCAGCAAGACTGAGCCCACAGGAGTCACCTACTCATTAAGGCCCCCCCCCCCCTCCCTTCACTGTTGTACTAATTATACAGTCCTGCTTAACCAATTACCCCAAACACAGTGGCTGAAAACAGTGATCATGCATTATCTCTTATGTTTCTGTGGATCAGGAATGGTTACAGGGCACAAGGGAGACAGCTTATCTTTGCCCTCCATTGTCTGAGACCTCAGCTGGAAGACTTGAAGGCTGGGGCTGGAGTCCCCTGAAGAGGAAGTCACTTCTTGCGTGACTGGGGGTTGATGCTAGCTGTTGGATGGGGATCTAGCTGGAGCTGTCAGCTGGAAAACCCACATGTGGCTCCTTATATGGTGCGGGTGTCCTTGGCCCTTACGATATGGTGGCTGGGTTTCAAGTGCAAGAAGTGAGGGACAGAGAGAGAGGGGGGAAAGAGAGAGAGAGAGAGAGAGAGAACCAACCAGGTAGAAGGATCTCATTTTTTATGAGCCCTACCTCCAGAAACCTCTCAGAATCACTTTATAATTCATTGGTTGGGGCAATCATGAGCCCCATCAGGATTCAAGGAACAGGGAGGACAGATCCCGCCTCTTCTAGGAGGATCATCAGCATGTTGTCAGAAGAGCCTGTGTGACGGAATAAATATGAGGGGTGACCGTCTTTGACAATCACAACCTGAGTTTCCTTTTTCACTTCCCTGCTCCCCTACAACTGTTTCCCAGGATCACTTCCCAAGTCAACATACCCCCAGATCCTTGTGGGTATAGGTGTATGTAAGTGTTCAGAAAGAGATCTGTAAAGATATACCCCAAACAGACAACAGTGGATGCTTGTCCTGTAGCAAGGGAGCTGGGACAGGGTAGGGAGGAACTGTCTGGAATACCTGGATGTTTTTGCCTCAAGGACGGATTTCCTACATCCCCCCTGGGAAGTAAAAGAGGGAGAGGCAGGATCAGGAAGCTGTTGTGACTTGTGGGGACTCTAGTCCTGAAGCTGTTGTGACTTTTAACACACACAGGGAGCAGGAAGAAAGGAGGCAGAGGGTAAACCCAGGCAGCCCCTCTCTGCATTCTCAGGGGGAACCAGAATGTAGAGCTAAGGGTGTGGGGTAGTTCAGGGGCCCAGAATTTCTGGGAGACTGGAGAATACTATTACCTAGGAGGGCATTCAAGACTCAGTAACCTGGTCTGCAAAATTGCTATGATGACTATCCCACAAAGCTTCTGTGAGAGCGACATACATTATTATACATGAGGGTGATTGCCAGGGGACCTGGCACATAAAAACAATCATAAATCTATGAAAACTATATGCCAGAAGTTTTTTTAATTCATTTTTTAAAAGATTTTATTTATTTATTTTTAGAGAGAGGGGAAGGGAAGGAGAAAGAGAGGGAGAGAAACATCAACATGTGGTTGCCTCTCTCACGCCCCCTACTGGGGACCTGGTCTGCAACTCAGGCATAAGCCCTGACCGAATCCAACCAGCGACCCTTCCGTTCACAGGCCAGCACTCAATGTACTGGGCCACACCAGCCAGGGCCAGAAGTTGTTTTAGGTGCTTTTTGTGTGTTAATCCATTTAACTCCTCACAATAACAAAGTGAAATAGGAACTATTATCATCTCTATTTTGTAAAAGAGGAATAAAAAGGTTAGGGAACCAGCCAAGGTCACACAGTGAGACTGCCAGACTCTTGACCTTTTCCTTCTGACTCCAAATGCTGTGCTCTTTCTAACCATCTCCCACACCTCCCGTGGAAAAAAATGAATGAACAAATGGGAAAAGGCGGAGCTGAAGAAAGACTATGATTTCTTGGTCTTTTCTGGGACCCAGGAGGACTGGTATAACCCAGGGTGGTAACTCACCCCACCCCTCTCCTTAACCACTGTCAGGGTTCCACTTTGACCTTTCTCTCAAAACCAAGGATTTGGAGCGAAGCTGGTGGGGGAAACATCTCCTTCAAGTTCCGAGTAAGGGGGTTTCTCCTACCTTGACTCCCATTTCCCATTTAAGGGGGAAAAAACTCCCCATTCAGAGAGCAGTGGGTTCCTGGGGGGCTTGCAGCCCCGTTGCCATAGCAATCAGACTCACTAGCAGTTTCTGGTACAAGAGTTGGCTCTGCCCACAGCTTGAGGAGATGGGGATACTAGGGTAGGAGGGAGACTCAAGAACATCCCCTTGCCTTCAAACTAGACTGGCCCCACCCCAAGGCCAGGGGCAGCTGAAGGCCCAAGTGCCCCAAGGACGCAGGGTAAAGGCAATCCCACCTGGGGACCTCCCTCCTGAATCTGAGGCAGCTTTGAAAATTTTCTAACTTTTGTTCACCCTGAAAGACTGTCCTGAAACCTCTGAGGAGGGAGATGTCAGGATTCTCAGAGAATAGGGTTCCAAGCAGTTCTAGGGGGCATTGTATTTTCTCTCTCTTTTTCTTTGAATGAGATATCACTTGATAAGATAAAAGTGCACGGTCATAAGTTTCAGCTCGATGAATTTTTATGTGTGTATATACCTATGTATCAATCACCCAGGTCAAGAGAGAACATATCCATCCCTTCCGAAAGTTCCTTCATGCTCTTTCTTGGAAAACAATATCCCCCAATCTGACTTTGTCTTCACGGATTAGTTTTGTCTGTCCTTGAACTTCATATAAAAGGAACCACACATCATGTCCTCTTCTGTGTCTGATATTTTTCACATTACAGTAAACCTGTGGGAATCATCCTTAATGTTGCAAGTTTTATTAGCCTGTCCTTTTTCTTTGTCGTGTGATATTCTACTGTAGGGATATTTTGCTTTGTTCTACTATTGATGGATATTTGAGTTGTTTGCAGTGGTTGGTTATTGTGAATAAAGCTGCTCTACACACTCTTGTGTCTTCTGGGGAACACAAGTTCACAAGTCTGTTGGGTCAATACCCAAGGGTAGAATTGCTGGGTTATAGGGCAGGCATCTGTGTAGTTTTAGGAGATATTTCCGGTTTTCCAAAATGGCTGTACCATTTTACATTCCCACCAGCAGTATATGAAAATTCCAGTTGCCCCACATCCTTGCCAACACTTGATATCACAGGTCTTACTCATTTAAATTATTCTGGTGGATGTCTTGTGGCATCTCATTGTGGCTTTATTTGCATTTCTCTGATGACTGATGATGTTGAGCATCTTTGCATGTGCTTATGGTCATTTTGATATTCTTCTTTGTTAATAGTTCACATTTTCATTTTATAAATTTCATTATATGTCTTTTTCTTTTGTTAAAAAATTTTATTTATTTATTTTTAGAGAGGGTAAGGGAGAGAGGGAGAGAAACATCAGTATGTGGTTGCCTCTCGAGCATCCCCTACTGGGGGCCTAGCCTACAACCCAGGCATGTACCCTGACTGGGAATCAAACCTGTGACCCTTTGGTTTGCAGGCTCGTGCACTCAATCCACTGAGCCACACCAGCCAGAGCAATATATGTCTTTTTCTTACTGATTTGTAGGAGCTCTTTATATATTCTGGATATGAGTCCTTTGTTAGATATACATCTTACAAATATGTTCCTGTGGGGGGAATATTTCCTACAGCACATTCTCTATCAGGCTTCTGGACTGGGAGGAGCCACAAGAGCAAATTGCGTTTCCATCTTCATTGAGAAGGCAGGTGCTCTGGCTCATTGCATCCTGTGACATGCTAAGGACTTTATATCACCATATAAATAGTTATAACATTCTCATGTATTTAATTCACTTATTCAACACACATTTGAAGATCTAACAGGTGCCAGATATTCAGGGACACACCGAGAACAAGAGTCAAGGTCTAAAAAGAGACTATACCACCAGTGAGGCTGGAAAGGGGGTGGATGGAGAGCAACTGAAGGTGGTCAGGAAGGTTCTACAGAGGTGACATGGAGCTGGCACTTGAAGGAGGTGCAGCCTGCCATGTGAGGTCGAGGGGGAAGAATGTTCCAGGAGGTGGGAAGAGCTAGTGCAAAGGCTCAGTGTAGCTGGAGCGGAGTAAGCGATGGGGAGAGGGATCCAGGAGAGCCGGAGTGAGGCATTTGGATTGAATCTAAAGTCATGGGGTTGGATTGCAGCCTTCTGAACAGAAGGACAACATAAATGCCATGATGCCATGATAGGAGCAGGCTGGGTGGGTGGGGGCTGCCCAAAAGTGAGAAGAGGTAATCTTCAATAGAGGGAACCGAATTTCAGAGAGGTTAAGAGACTTGTCCAAGGTTACACAGCCAGAAAATGGGAAAAAGGCTAAAAAACCAATTCTGACCTTTAAAATAAACAGACAATGTCATGTCAGTTGTGACTAGTATGACCCCAGGAAACCTAGAGATGTGGGGGTCCAGGGTGATAGGGGAGTAACAGGAAGAGGGGGCCTTCAGACCTAGAAAATCCACCTGTCCTTCTGGTAGTCATTACTGGTGGGCCACAGGGCGGACAAGCGGCAAATCGCAAACTGAATTGAGACCCAGCAGGACGATGTATCAGAGATGTCCCAAACAAGCCTGGACCCCTTTACCCAGCAAGGCCCATTCAGGGAGATGATTGGGGCCTTGGGCCCTCAGCAGAGGCCAGAAGCCCACTTTGGTCCTTGAACGTGTGTATGCAGGGGGAGGATGCTGGGGAGCTGCCGCTGACAGCCGGATCAGCACCAGATTATCCCAGATTTATATGTGTGTAATTCTCACCGCCCCCACCCCCCACCCCAATCGCTCCAGCATCTCCCCTGGCTGCAAACCCGATTTCGGCGGAAACAGCCGCGGAGCTGCCTGCCACCGGGCCATTAGCACGCAGGGAAGAGGGAGTGGGAGGAGGGAACAGTCAGTAGAGAAGAGTGGGGGGCAGGGAGAGAAGTAGGGAGGAGGAGGGAGCTGGGAAGGATGGAAGTGGGTTGGGAGGGGAGAGACAAGGCAGGTTAGGGGGAGTGGGGGACACTGGTCCCAGAAGGCTTGGCCGCAAAGAGTGGGCCCCAGGGGCAGCCCAGGGTCTCCTGCGCCTTCTCTGGCCAATGCCAAGGCCGATGGGGAATTCTGCTGGGCGCCTGCGGTCCAGGAGTTACTAGAAATCCACACACTCGAGCCTCCTAATTCTGGGAACCAGCGCCCGAGGCCCGGCCGCCTGGCCCACCTGCGGGCTGCCCCTTCCGAGCCTGGGGGTCTGTGGGGATGGCTCCGTTCCTAGCACGCACCCCGGGACGGCCCCCGTTCCCCCCAGTGCGGCCCACCCTCCAGCTCCTGGGGGCGGCGCGAGAGGCCCCTCCACCACGAGGGAAATCAATGCGGCGTTGATGCACGATTTCCAGGCGGGGGCGGGGGGCGCTTCATAAAAAATGCATTGTTTCCGTGCCTGCTCGCAGTCCCTGCCCCGCACCCTGCAAAATGGCGGCGGTGCGGGCGGAGGCGGGAGCCGAGCCCGAGGGCGGGCGGGGTGGGTGCGAGGGGAGGGGGCCCCTTTCTCCTGCTGGGTAAGGTGGGAAGAGAGGCCGGGACGGAGGAAGGGGAGAGGGCGGGAGAGGGGACCGGGAGGATGGCAGGAGGCGGGATCCAGCCAGAGGGAGAGGGACTGACAGGAGCCGGAAGGGGAGGAGGGTGGATGGCTGGGAGCCCGGGGGAGGTGGCACCGAGGGAGGCAGGAGAGCAGGCCAGGGTGCCGGGGAAGGGGGGCCGGGAGAGGTGAAGAGGAGCGAGGGCCGGAGGCCAAGAAGGGAGGCAAGCAGGCTGGGGTGGGATGGGAAAGGAAAGGAGTGGGAGGAGAAGGGGGAGAAAGAGGCAGCGAGGGTAGCCTGGACTTGGGGGAAGGGAAACTTACCCCGCCCCCAGTTGTCCGTAGGCTCCACCCCCTCCCAGCGGGGCTCTGGGGCTGGCTAGCTCCAGGTTCCTGTGCTCCCTCCCAGGTGGAGATAAGCCCAGGAGCGCTGGCCACTGACGTGGAGGCGGCTGCACCCCAATGGCCTAGCTCCCGACCTTCTTTCCCAGCCTGGCGCCAGGGGTGCCAAACCTCCCCCATCGGTCTTTTGGGCAGAGGGGCAGCCTCCTCCTTCCTTCCCTTTGCTTCTCAGCCTTTGACAACCCCCCTCCCTCCTCCCCACCCCCACACATCCCGTGGTCCAGCTGCCCTGCCCAGAGCCTGGCATGGGGCAAGACCCTCACTCCGGGCCTCCAGGGTTGACCCCGAAGAGCCCCTTTTCCTTGGCAGGGACGACGTTTGGGTACATTTGCATCCTGTCCTACCTTCTGGAGAGAAATATCGAGGTTCCAGCGAGGAGAAACTGAGGCAGCTAAGACCTAAGAACACAACATGGGTCTCCTTACTCCCCCACCCCCACCCCAAGAGTCCCACCCTTGGCCCCAAACCACCCTGCCCCCCCCCTTGCCTACTCCCTCATCCTTCCTCAGCAACCACGATGAGAGTTTCGAGGCCCCTCCCCCATCCCAACCTTTCTACTTCACCATAGGGGAGCTCCCAAACGCCTGAAATATCTTTAAATTAGGAAAAAGAGCTTAGCCGCCAGGGTCCTTTGGTCTATGAAAGGAGGAGCAGAGGCCACCTGGCCCCCACCTCCCTTTACTCTGGTTTTGCATTTGAAGTCCAGACATACGGGGATCCTGCTGGAACAATGACGGGGCCTGCCCTGCCAGCCCCTGCTGCTTCCCTTTCAGTGGCCCTGTGCCCCCTGCCAGGTGTGCCAAAATTAGGATGGCTCCCTTCTCTGACTCTTTTCATCCTCTCCGGGGCTGCCGGGGCCTCCTAGGCGCTAATGAATCTCCTGTTGCTACCTTTCCTTTAGGCTGAGTGGGCCTGAGGGAAGCCTAGGCTGGAGAGGCAGGACCATGCCTGAAAATCTGTCCTTGAAGAACTGTCCCAGGAACGTATTCATGTTTCATACTTAGTGAGGGTCTTCTTGCAGCACCTGCCCTTCTCTGCACCAGGCCCCTTTAATCCTACCAGGTCCTGGTGATGTAGCCTCCTCCAGGCAGCCCTCCCATCTTGCTAGCATTCGCTCCCTATTGTTTTCTTTGGGATTGGGCAATGAAATCAGGTTGCTAGGGTTCACATCCTGGAACCACCTCTTTTCTTGTTGTGCCTCTGGGGTAGCTCAGTTAACCTCTCAGAGCCTCAGTTTCCTTATCTGTCAATTATGAGGACAATTATGAAAACCTGTCATGAGACATTAATGATGCCAAAAGGAGGTCATATGTGCAAAGTGGGTACAACCATACCAGCCTCTCATTGAGGCCCAGACAATGGCATGCTCCCACCTCTAGGCTTCCTACTGCCTGTTCTTTCTAGGTATCCCCAAAACTCCATTCTCCCTCTCTGCTCATATGTCACCTCCTCAGAAGGGACTTCCCTGGCCACTTAGCCATCACCATGTTGTTCACCCATCCCCTGTTTTATCACTACCTGACATTGTACTACTTACCTGAACTCCTGCACTGAAACCCCAAAGACTTAGGTTCAAATCCAGACTTCCCAGCTATTGGCTGTGTGACCTTGGGCATGTTCTTAACTTCTCTGAGCCTATTCCCTCATTTATAAAATGGGGACCATAATAACCTACCTCACACAGCTGTTGGGATGAGTAAGTGACTTAGTGACTGGAAAGCCCTCAGAACAGTGCCTGGACCACAATAGGTATTACTCCCAAGACTAATATTGCTTGTATTATTTTGGGTACCCTTTCTTCCCCTCCCCATTAATTAGAATATATGCCCTCCTGAGGGCTAGTACTTCAGGGGCAGCGTTCATTTTATTCACTGCTACATCTTCTATGCTCAAACAGCCTGACACATAGTAGATGCTCAATAAATATTTGATCCATGAATGACTAAGCGGGGTTCTACTGGGTCTGTCTGAGCCTGAGTTTCTCATCTGTAAAATGGGATGATAATGGCATGTGCCTCACAGATGCTGAAGATTCCATGAGGTCAATGTCATTGCCTCGCTTCTAGGGATGGCTGGGTGACACACTTCTGGCCAATGAGACCAAAGCAGAAGTCAGCTGGGTAAAGCATGTTATTATCCCAGCCTCAGCTGCTTCATCTGCAAAATGGCAGTAAAAAACAGCAACATGCTGTGGTGAGGATCAGATAAGTGACCGAGAGGGAAATCTGGGTGGCCGGGGGAAAGCTGGGTGGTGCTGGCCCTGAAGCCATTAAGTTGCTGGCCTCCAGCAGCCCCAGGTGCTGAACTCCACACTGTTTGATGAGGAAAAAGAAGCCTTTTTGTTCAAGCCACTGCAGCTCAGGTATTCTGGTACTTGCAGCCCAATGCAGTCCCAAATATTGATATTAAATTTCCCTGGTTCTCTGAAAACACACAGGACAGGGTAGCTGTTCACTGATTTTTTTTTAATTATTATAATTTTTTAGTTAACAGAATGTGGATTGAGGCTGGGAGAGGGGATGCATCTGACCCCTGGATAGCCTAGGAAGTGGCAACAAGAGACTGTCCATCAGGAAGAGAGAGTGTGAGCTGTGTCCCTCCAAAAAAGCTGTTGAAATCCTAACCCCCAACACACCTTAATTGCACATGTATTTAAATGTGACCTTAATTGAAAATAGAGTAATTGCACATGTATTTAATTAAGATGAGATCGTTCCAGAATAGGTTGGGGCCCTAATCCAACATGACTGGATTATACATTTATTCTAAGAAAAGACAGGCACAGATACACAAGAAGAGAATGCCATGTGACAACAGAGACAGAGATTGGAATGATTTGTCTACAAGTCAAGGGACACCAAGGATTTCCTCTAGCCCCCAGAAACTGGAAGCATGCACCCCTGGAGCCTCCAGAGGGAGTGCGGATCTGTTGACATCTCGGTTTTAGAATTCTGGCCTTCAGAACTAGGAGAATACATTTCTACTGTTTTAAGCTCCCCAGTTTGTGGTTCTTTGTTACAGCAGCCAGAGGAAGGGTCAAGAGACAGAGAGACACAAAGCAAAGGACACACAGGCTTTGCTTTCTGCTGCATGGCTCCCAGGCTCCACATGTTCAGTGCCCCTCGAAGACCTAGGGCACAAAGATGGACAAGGAGGGTTCTCTTTTCCTGGGTCCTCTTTTCCCCGTGCAGGAAGCCTTCCAGCCTTCCAGAATCTCCCCAGATAGAATTAACACATCCAGTGTTCCTTCAGCACAGGATTAGTTGGCTGCTGTCATTCATATAGATTTAAGGTTATGGATGCCCTTGTCTCCCCAGCTAGGCTGGAACCTCCCTGATGGCAGGGAATAGCCCTTTCATCTGGTCCCAGACAGAACTACCCTCTGGACAAAGCCTAGGGGTGTAAACCCACTTAGGTCTCTGAAATGCCCGGCTGGTCCAAAGCAAGGGAATTCACACATGGAATACCTGAGCTGAATCTCAATGAAGACCCCAGCGCTGGTGTTGAAACTGCCCGGGATGAAATTCCAGCACCACTGGGATTGTCTGAGTTACCCTCAGGCAAGCAGCTTTATTGCTCTGGACCTCAATACTCCTGACAATAAAATGGGGATAATGGCAGTACTACCTGATAGGACCATTTCAAGGATTAACTCTTTAACCTATTTCAAGTTCATTTCGGTGAGTGCTATAAGACAGTGATCTAGTTTCATTCTTTTGCATGTGAATATCCAATTTTCCCAATGCCATTTATTGAAGAGACTGTCTTTTCTCCATTGAGTCTTCATGGCTCCTTTGTCAAATATTAGCTGTCCAGATATGCATGGGTTTGGTACTAGGCTCTTGATTCTGCTCCATTGGTCTATATGTCTGTTTTTATACCAGTACCATAGTGTTTTAGTTACTATAGCTTAATAATATAGTTTAAAATCAGAGCATGTGATGCCTCCTGCTTTGCTCTTTCTCAGGATTGCTCTGGTTTATTTCAAGAATTAAATGAGATAATGTCTGTCAGGTACTCAGAAGTCAGGAGCATACAGTAAGTGCTTAATAAGTGTTGGTTCCACACATGAGCAGATAGCACTAGCTGAGTGTGAAAGAAGACACAAGGCCAGGGAGATGCCTCCACAGGCCCAACCGCCCTCCCCTTACATCATTCCTTTCTTTATGCAGGTGCTAGATGAGAAAGGGGCTGACCTATGAGAGAGATTATGAGAGAGACCCCATCTAGCATGACTTGACACCTGAATTCACTCTATCATTACCGAGCACCTACTGTGTGCCAGAATCTGTTTTATGATTTCAGTGCCCTCTCTGGCTGTGGAGAACCATCTGCATGGAGATTGGCAGGGAGGAAGGACCCTGGCTTTAATAAATGTAAGAGACAAGACTGGCTGACCTGGGCTGGGGCAGTGCAGGTGGGGAAAGGCATATGGATTCAGAAGATAGGTAGAGCTGGAGCTGACAGGTTTACTGATGGACTCGATGAGAGGGGTGAGAGAGAGGGGAGTCTGGAGTGACTGAGTAGATGGCTCACCAAGCACTGTGTGCCTTCCCTGCCATGACTTGTGGCGCTTAGCATTTCCAGTTATCTGTTACCCCATAGCAGATTACCCCAAAACCCAGGGGGTTAAAATAATACACATTGATTATTTCACAGTTTCTGTGGGTCAGGAATCCAGGTGTGACCTTAACTAGGTGCTTCTGGCTCAGGGTCTCTCTCACAAGCCATAACCAAGGTGGTAGCTGGGGCCATGGTCATCTGAAGGCTTGACAGGGGAGGACCTGCCTTCAGTTTCACCAGTTGTTGGCAGGATTCAGTCCCTCTCTGACTGTGGGTCTGAGGCTTTCTCCACTCTTTGCCATGTGGGACTCTCCCTAGGGCAGCTCACACCATGGCAGCTGGCTTCCCTCAGAGTCAGCAAGAGACAGAGCAAGAGGGCAAAGATGGAAGCCAGTCTTTTGTAACCTAATCTTGGAAGTGACATCCCATCACCGTTGTCACATTCTGTTGATTAGCAGAGAAGTTGTAGAGTCCCACCCACACCCAAGGGGGAGGGATCACACAGGGTGGAGATCATTTGAGGCCATTTAGAGGCTGCCACCTTGCCTTGCATGTCAACCCAACGGTTTCGTACTGCCAGTACCTGCCACTCTTTGCCTGGTGGCTCTCTCTGGTTACAGAGGCAGCTCAGGTCTGTGCAGGTGTTCTGGAGAATCCATTCCCCCTGCTGGCAGACCTCAACCAATGAAGGCTGGGAGTGGGTGGATAAATGCCCCAGCTCTCTCACCCCTCACATGCAATGACTCTGAGGTCCATGTCCCAGAGGTCTCCATGGGGATTAAACCCTAGATGTCCCAGGATCACCTGCTCAAGATGCACACACTCTTTACTGGGTGCCCTCCCCTTAGCTAATGACATCTGCAAAGACCCTATTTCCTAATAAGGTCACATGTGGGATTCCAAATGAACATGAATTTGCAGGCAGCGGGGGGGAGCATTTTCCCACCTGTTACACCAATGGACAATAGCAGGGGAGGGGTAGATCTGGGACTCGGACGTGTGGTGGGGTCAAGAGTTGTTTCAGATGTGATACTTAGTCATTGCCACCAGGTTTCCAAGTGGAAACACATGGGAGGCAGCTGAAGGTCAGCAGAGAGGCTTGAGCTGGAGAAGTCATTGGCAGGTATAAGTGCCATTTAGATCCTCAAGACTGGTTGAAGTCACCAGGGAGGGCATTGCAGACAAAGGAAAGAAGAGATCAAGCTTAAAGCTCTCTTTCCTTGCTGAGGGTTGGAAGATAAGGAGGAATCAGCAGAAGAGACTGAGAAGGAGCAGCTGGGGAGGTAGAGGGGGAGTGGGGCAGTGTAGGGTTCTGGAGCTGGGAGGAGACCGTTGGATTTGGCAGGGTGGAGCCCTTTCCCTGCTGGGTAGGGACAAGGGAGGAGCCACAACTCAGGACGATTTGCTGGGAAAGGAAATGTATTTGCTTCCTGCTGCTGCTGTAATAGCTACAAACTGAGTGGCTTAAAAAGAACAGAAAACAAAATCAAAGCAAAACAAAACAAAAGCCACACAGAAATGTATTCTCTCACAGCTCTGAAAGCCAGAGGTCCGAAATCAGTATCATCGGGATGAAATCAAAGTGGCCTTCCGGGCACTAGGGGAGGATCCTTCTTGCCTCTTCCAGCTTCTGTTGGTCCTTTGCTTGTGACTACATCACTCCAATCTGTCTTCACCTGGCCTTTCCCTGCCATGTCTGTATGTCTGTCTCCTTCTCTCTTCTAAGGACGCTTACCAATGGACTTAGAGCTCATTTTAATCCAAGATGATCTCATATCAAGATTTTAAATTTCCAACACCCGCAATGACCCTTTTTTCAAATAAGTTTTCATTCAAAGGTTTTGGCACTTAGGATGTGGACATCTTTTTTTTTTTTTTTGGTGGGGGGCACCATTCAATCCCCTATAGGGAGGAGAGGAACAGAATCAGGGCTGGGGAGTGATAGGGGTGACCTTGACAAGCCATGTGACCTCCCAGAGCTGCTGTTTCTGAATCAGGAAAACAAGGACTGCCGCTGGCCTTGAGACTAAAGGGTGAATAGGCATGGACAGTCATGGCCACGTCTCGATAGAGGGGGAACACTTTCTGCCCAGAAACAGGGTGAAGGCTGCCCCCAACCCCCAACTCTGGCAGCTGACCCAGGTGCAAGATGCACACCATTCTGTCACCCCATGTCTACACTGAGCACATGACTTTGCTTCCACGTCTGAGCCTGCACCAAATTCTTTTAAGGCTCCACATGTTTACCCAGGAAGTTCCCTCCCTCCAGATGGCCCTCCCCACTGCAAGTCTGTCTGTCTGTCATTTAAGTTTCAGCTTGAGGGTCTCTTCCAGGGAGGGGACTCCATTATGCCAAGATCGCTGTTATCTGTTCCTGTCGCACCCCACTTTCTCTTCTGTACAGTTGCCATGACTGTAATGACATAGTTTTGCACAATTATTTTGTAATGTCACTATCCCCCCTTATGAAATGTGGGCTTAGGCAGGGCAGTGCTTGGGAGGCCACTGTGTCCCCTTACACCTAGCTCAGGCGTGGCACATAGTAGGTACTCAATAAATGTGCCCAGGAGGTATCTGATGAATTCCATTGTCCAGGTGAAGGGGGGTGCTGAGCCTCTGAACAGCATTACCCCACCAGACAGGGCACTTGGTGTCTCATGGATGTTCTGGAATCTTCTCTCAGGTGAAGGGGAACACCAGGCACACACGCACTCACATGCACAGAGCAAGCTCCTGTCCCCAATTTCTTGACAGGATCTCTCTCCCACCCCAGGCAGAAAATGAACCATTATTAAAACAATACGGTGACCGGCCAGGAAAACCAATTTGCAGCGATTTATATTGTATCACCATGAGGAAATGGGAGGAGGAGAGTGGAGTGTAAGCACGGGGGGGGGGGGGGGGGGGGGGAGAGAATCTCAAGGATTCATCAGAGGGAGAACAGATGGGTGGTTTTTCTCTCCTCTCTTCCCTGTTCAGGCTCTGAGTCAGGAATCCATGTCAGCCGTGGGTTTGTTCTTGATGGTGTGATGGGGGTGAGTATGAGAGGAGGCTGGGCCAGGGTGCCGGATGCCAGGGAAGGAGGGGCAGTTGGGGACCCACCCAGGACCCCCATCCCACTGCCCACCTGCTCTGTCTCCGGGGCTGCTGGCTGCCTGATTTGAGCCCCTTCCCCCATTCACCTTGTTTTAAGTTTTACATTTAAAAAAACACAGCCTGGATTTTCCTCTCCCTTTATTTTCTCCCTCATCCATTGTCCCTTTCCTTGAAGGCAGGATCCTGTCCGTCCCTGTGTCCTCAGAGTGGAACACACAGCAGTTGTTCAAGTATCCACAAACAGGAGCTCAACACCACAGCCCCCAGCACAGAGCATCGTGCCCCGACTTTGTGAAGCATCCTCCTCCACTCCAGGCTGTGAGCGCACCGAAAGGCACTGTTTCTGGTTTCACTCATTTATGGCCATTCCATCCCCAACGAAAGCCTGATCCAGCGTCAGCTTTGGGGTAGGAGGAGAGACAGCAGGACTGAGTCATTCGGCTGTTTCAAAGCCATTCTTGGCTTCTCTCCTTCAAAGGGAAATCCGTTAGTGTGGCTCCAATGGCCCTTTCCAATCTAGACTCAAAACACCTGATCAGTTTCACCCCCTCAAGACCCTGCACCTGCCCTGACCCCAGGCACCTCCTAGTTAGACCCACTGCCCCACTGGTGAGTGGTCCCCCTCTCACTGGTGATGCTTTTTGCTGCTACCTCTCTGCACATCCCTGTTCCACCCAGCATCTGGATGCCATGCCCCCTCCATGTCCACCTCCTGAGCCTGGGGACTTGACACCCACTGCTCAGTCTGGCCCATGGATGTGATGTGGTTGGCCCACGCAGGGTTTTTCTTAAATGAGTGGCCAGCTTTCAAGTATCAGGCGATGGTTGCATGAAAACCTGCATTCCTGACTTTCCATGAAAATAATTCAGCCTCTGCAAAGCTAAGGCCACCCTCCCAGCGGGGCTGGTGATCAGCGAGGGCTACCCCCTTTCCTCCCCCACCAGGAGAGGGCACAGGTTTGCCAGTTCTCACATGGTGAGTGATAAAGGGGACTCTGGGCCCAAATGGCCCAGGTTAGAATCATTCAATGTTCCTGTTCTAGAATCTTCTGTTTGACCAGGAAAAGCTTCTCTATCTATACTGGTGTCTGGGGAAGCTGGGCTGTGTGTGAACCCCACCAACACAAATGAGGACCCCTGTGAGAGGTTGGGTGTACAGGGGAAAGTACAGTAACCCTCTGTATTTACACCTTCCACGCATCCACAAATTCAACCAATAGCTGGACCGGTGTCTGTACTGAATATGTACGGACTTTCTTTCTTGTCATTATTGCCTAAACAATACAGTATAACAACTATTTACATAAAATTTACATTGTTTTGGTATTGTAAGTAATCTCAAGATGATTTAAAGTCCATAGGAAGATATGCATAGGTAATATGCAAATATTACACCATTTAATATAAGTGACTTGAGCATCTGAGGATTTTGGTGTCCTTGAGGGTCCTGGAAGCAATCCCCGGTGGATATGGCGGGACAACTATATTTATTCCGCAGCTCAGCTTCTCACCCTGTGGCTCCTGGACCCCTCCCCCTTGTCCCTGTCAGAGATCACAGGTTATCACCATCCACACAGCCTGTATGTCTCTAGGTTCTGACAGCTGCTTCCACCCCTTGCCTCTCAGACCTTGGGGTGCTAAGGGCTCTACCTGTTCCCTAGCCAAGGCATGGCATCATTCCCCATGCTTCCTGACATTTGTCTACACTTTGTGAACGTGTCCTTTCATTGAACTGCTCAAAGTACCCAGTTTGGATGTCTCATCTGTTTCCTGCCAGGGTCCTGACTTGACACCTATGCCTCAGTGGACCCACCTGGAAAGGGGGCAATGGTGGTATCTTCCTCTAGAGTTGATGTGAGGATTCAATGAGTTAATACTGTACAAGGAAAAAGCTTAGCAAGTGCTGATAAATGTTAACAGTTGTTATTATCCTTTGCTACAGTCCCCACCACTCCTTATCATATCTCTGACACTGGAGCTGAAGGTTGCCTGCACCATTGCTGCCACATTTGGTCTTTTTGATGTGGCTGTTGGCTGTGTTTATATTACCTGCTGCCCTGTAGGCTGTGGCATGCTCAGGGCCCAGTTCTATGCCATCGCCTCTGCTGTAGGGTTCAGGCAGCCTCCCACCCTGCTGCATATCTTCATCCCTGGAGCTCTCTTCCATGAACAATGGTCCCACCATATTGAAATGATCCATAAGTGTTTGCTTCCACATTGCATCTCATGCCCCAGCAGGGGCTCCATAAATGTGTGTGGAATGGAATATCAGGGCCTGTATTAGGCTCTTAGGGCTGCTGCGAAAAAAAAAGGACAACAGACCAGGCTGCTTAATACAAAGAATTTACTCTCTCACAGTCTGGAGGCCAGAGTTGGTATCAAGGTGTGATGTGAGCAGGGCTGTGCTCCCTCCCAAGCTCGAGGGGAGGATCCCTCCTGCCTCCCTGGCAGCAGTGGTCCTTGCCTTGTGGCTGCATCACTCCAATCTCTGCCTCTGTCTTCGCATGGCCCTCCCCTCTACTGTCTCCCCTTCTTTCCTAAGGGCACTCGTCATTGGGTTTAGCGGCCACCCTTATGGATGATCTCATCACAAGGTCCTTAACTTAATTACTTCTGCCAAGACCCTTTTTCCAAATAAGGTCACGTTCATAGGTTCCAAGTGGACATATCTTGTAGGTGTCCACCATTCGGCCCACTCCAGGCCCCACATCTTTCTTGAGCCTCAGCTTTCTTTCTCTCTTCACTCAGTTTTTTGAAGTCAGTGGAGGCTAGACCTGGGACACCCACGCCTGCCTCCTGGCCCACTCTGGGGGGAGGTCTCCTCGCCACGAGGGGAGGCACAGGCCCAAGTGCCACCTGATGGTCTTCTGCTTCTAATGCAGGCCAAGACCTCAGGAAGCCTACTCCTCTCTGGGGCAGCCAAGGAGCCGGGGTGAGCCCCCCAAACTCTCAGAGAACACCCCAGCAAGCACCTTTATCATCCGTCTGTGGCAGGCTAGGCTGAGCGGCTGTCATTTCTCTTCCACCCGTCAGAACTCGGCAGTCCCTTCCACAGTTTGAAGGCTGGCCTCTGGCCTGCCAGCCGATTTCTTTCCAGGGCTGACAGGCTGGGTTAAGAGGGAGCGCTCCCCTGAGCCCAGACATACTTTTCAGTCTCCAAGTCATTTTAGCCCTTCCCTCACACAGAGAGCTCACAGCTCCTGCTTCCTCTGGAAGGTGACACCTCACTTGCCCGTTGTGCCCCTCCACTGTAAAATGGCCAAGCTGGCCGGGGACATGCTCAACCTGTGTACACAGGTTGTTCAACCTGTGTAGGTTAACTCTTTTTTTTTTTTTTTAAGAATTTTTTTAGAGGTAAAATTCACCTAACATAGGATTAACCATTTTAAAGTACACAATTCAGTGTGTTTTTGCATATTCAAGTGTTGTGAAACTATCACCAGTGTCTAATAACATTCTCATCACCCGAAGGAAACCCCGGCCCCATTAGCAGTCATTCTCCATTACTCCCTGCCGCCCCCCAGCCCCTGGCAACCACCGATCTGCTTTCTGTCTCTATGGAGTTGCTTGTTCTAGACATTTCATATAAATGGAGTCATACAATCTCTGGCCTTTTGTGTCTGGCTTCTTTCACTCAGCATGATATTTCTGAGGGCCATCCATGTTGTAAGGTTAACTCTTTCATTGTGAAGCATGTACCTCTTAGGAATACAGCTCTGTGAGTTTAAAAAATATGTACCACCCTTGTCACTACCATGTAGCTCAAGATATAGAACATTCTGCTCCCTTAGAAGCTCTTAAGGCTCCTTTCCAGTGAGAGTCCTGCCCCCAAGTGTCACTTTCCCAGTGTTCCTCACCCGAAGGTGATCGTACCTCTCCGCCCCACAGAGGACGTTTGTTACAACTGTGAAGATGCTACTGGCATCTAGTAAGGAGAGACCAGACATGCCGCTCAACATCCTCCAAAGCACAGGACGCCCTCCTCCCACAACAAAGAATCACCCAGCCCCAAAGGCAAAGGTGCCACCACTAGGAAACCTTAGGCTCTCCTGACTCACTCCTTAGACTACTTCTGCCTGTCTGTCCTTGAATGTCGCTGAAACATGACAGAGGACCCTGCTATGTGTGCTGCTCTGTATGGCATGTTTTTGCTCGACATTGTCTCGAGAGTCATCAACACTGCACACGGTCGTTGTTTGCTCTTTTTCATTGCTGTATCGTATTCCACGGTATGAATACACCCCCATTTCTTCTCCTTTTGCCAGTTCATGGCCACTGGGGTGTGTCCAGCCTCTGGTGATGATGGACCAAACTGCTGTGAACATTGTGTGTGTGTGTGTGTGTGTGTGTGTTGGCGAACACAAGTGCCTGTTCCCATTGGGAATAGACAGGAATGGAATTGCTAGTTGGGAGCAATGGAACGTTAGTAGATCAACGTGGAATAGTTAAGGCTCAGGTAACTTTGCACAAAAATCCTGACTTCTGGAGTCTCTTGAAGAACCATTCTGGTAACTCCGAGCCTGACTTCCCATGTGGTAGCTCTCAGCTGGCGCTGAGTAGTAGCAAGTGGCTGCCAGCTTAGAAGGGGGTTGCATCTCCAGCTCCCCACACTGCCACCCTCCCTTTTCACAGCCTCACACTGGCCTCATTTCTGTATTTTTGTCCCCTGGTTGCCATTTGGTCTTGACTTCCAGGGACTCTCATCTCCCTCCCCAATTCTACTCCATCTTACAGAGCCTGCAGCCCCTCTAGACCTGGAAGGCATTTTCAGGTTTCCTCAGGTCCTGCCACTCCCTATCGCTTTTCTGTCTGGTCCCTGCTGTCATTTTTCTTGGTGACATCTTCAGAACTTCCTCTCTTGTCAGACCACCAGGGCCTTCTATCTTCGGTGGCAGGTTCCTGCTTTCTGCCTACAGGTCACTTCCTGATGACAGGCTTCTCGGAGTCCCCTGGGCAGGGAGGGCACCCCCCCCCCCCCCCCCGCTGTACTCCTCACAGCCCCTACCTGTCTGCCACCCCTCACATTGTGCAGATGAGTCCTTGACCGCATCAGTTTGCCCATCACCTAGCTCAAGGCACAGCGAATACTGGCTATGGGGCATGAAGGACAGAGAGGGAGAGCCTTGTGCCAGGCTGAATAAACCCCTTACCTGGCCACACGTTCTACAGAAGTCAGCTGGGCTCCCAGGATGTGCTTGGCAGGCACACCGAACTCTTCAGAAGTTCTTTCCCATTGCTGGCCCAAGGAGGCAGGGCCTGAGAAGTTCGTGTGTGTCCCCACACCCTTACTGCCAAAGTCTATACCAGCCAAGGCTGGCAAAGTGCAGGGCCCCTTTCCTAGGGTCCTTAACTCCCCACAGGCCAGGCCCATCCCCCAACCGTCGCCGCTATCCCCATGAACCGTCCAAATGTCTCCCAGTCAAGCCCTCTTCTCATCCGGAACTCTCCCAGACTCCTCACCTGTTCACCTGTCTCACCTCCCCGAACTTTGCCCTGGGTGTTTTCCTCTGAACTCCCTTCTCTGCAAATCCCTCCTCCCTCCCTTCCTCACTCCTCCTCTCTCCCAATCACTCAGCTGTCTCTTTCTCCTCACCTTCTCAGGCCCCTAATATCCCCAGGGCTTTTTTCTCCTGCCTCTCAGCAGCTCCCACTTCAGACACTCTCAGCTCTCTCCCTTCACCCCCACTTCGTCCTCTCACCCCACAACTTCTCTCCCATCTTTGCGTCCTTCATCCTCTAACCGGGGTCCCGCGGCCGCGCCTTCCGCGCACCTGGGGGCTAGGGGCGGGGCCTCCTCACCTGGCAGGCCGCAGAGCAGCGGGGCAGCGGCGCCTACCGGCCTGGGAGAGAAGCGCGGCCCAAATGGGCTCCGCTCTCAGTGCCTGAGAACAGACCACGCACCATTCCTGCCTGCTGCTCAGACTGGACCGTGTGGCTCACAGGACTCGCGCTTTCTTCCACTCCCCCACCTTTTCCTGAGCACTTGCAATATGCCACAAGTAGTTCTAGGTGCTGAGCATAGAGCAGTGAACAAGAAACAAAAATGCTGGCCTGGGGGAGTTGATATTCTAGTGGGAGAGACAAACAAATAAATAAAACAAAAATTAGGTAAGGTGGGAAAATGCTACAGGAGGGAATAAAGGGGAGAGGGGAGCCAAGCAGTGAGAAGGGTGGGGTGTTTGCAGTTTTTAATAGAGAAGTGACGTTTAAGCGGTCCTGGTGAGGGGTGGGGTGCAAAGCTGAAGGCTCTACCTCTAGGCTATGCCTTAAATCTGAACACTTCTCCCCAGCATCCTGCTTCCAGACCTCCAGTGCTTCTCACCTGGATTGGCCATGGTAGCGGCCTCCCCAGTCTCCTGTATCCCTCTCAAATCCCTTACAATTCGGTTGCAATTGAGATGAAATTCACAAAACATAAAATTAACTAACCGTTTTAAAGTGAACAATTCAGTGGCATTTAGTACGTTCACAGTGTTGTGCAACCACCGTCTCTGCCTAGTTCCAAGACAGTTTCATCATCTCAAAAGGAAACTCCATACTCAGTGGCAGTCACTCCCCACCGCTCTCCTGGCAACCACCAGGCTGCTTTCCTTCTCTGTGGATTCATCTATTCCAGACATTTCATGTAAGTGGAATCATACAACATCTAGCCTTTTGTGTCTGACTTCTTTCACTCAGCATAATGTTTTCAAGGTTCATCCACATTGTAGCATGTGTCAGAACTTCCTTCTCTTTTGTGGCTGAATGATATTCCCTCGTATGGATACATGACACTTTGTTTTACCTGTTCATCCATCGATGGATGGACATTTGGGTTGTTCCCATCTTCTAGCTTTTGTCATTGTAATGCTGCTATCAATTTTAGTGTGCCTCTGTTTTCAATTCTTTTGGGCATATAACTAAGATTGGAATTGTTGGGTCTTATGGTAATTCTATGTTGTACTTATTGAGGAACCTCTCCTATGGTCTTTCAAACATGCAAATAAGATCATATTCCCTCCCTCGAAAACCCTCCGTTGGATCTACCATCACTGAGAATCTAATCCAGACCCTCCCCATGACATCTGAGGCTGTGCCTGGTGGTCCCACCACACTGGCCCTCAGATTTTGCAAATAGTCCTGCCTGTTCCGACCTCAGGGACTTTGTAATTGCTGTTCCCCCTTCCTGATAGTCTCCTCTGCTTTTAGACCTCAGCTCAAACGCCTCCTCCTCAGAGAGGCGCTCCCCTCCCCCACCCAGTCACCTTAGCCTAAATAACACTCATCCACATCCTGCCTCATGACTCTTCATAGTTTTTTTTTAAAGGTACTTTTAAAATTTCTTCAATTAATTTTAGAGGGAGAGAGAGAAACATTAATTTCTGTTCCACTTATTTATGCATTCATTGGTTGATTCTTGCATATGCCCTGACCAAGGATCCACCCTGCACCCTTGGCTTATTGGGATGATGCTCTAACCAACTGAGCTCCCTGGGCAGGGCATGACTCTGCATAGTTTTTTTCTTTCATAGTATCCATCACATTCTGAGATGTTCTTCTTGTTACTAATAAATTATATGCTTCCCAAATAAAGTGTGAGCTCCAAGAGGACAGTGACTTTGTGTCTCTTATTTACTGTCATATCCTTGGCTTCCAGAACATGGCCTGGAACCAGGGTCAGGATCAGAGTGAGGCGAAAAATTCAGCCATTAAGATGTCATATTTTAATGCAATATTAAAAAAAATTCAAAATCCATGATGAACAAAATGTCAAAATCTTCCACAGAAAGACAACCAGTACTCCTGGCTTTCCCTTCCCAACATGGTTCTGCACGGCACTCTTGCTGATCCTGGGTTTGTTTAAAAAGTTGATTATTTTGGTCATCATGGATCTTTGGCACAATTTTGTGTTTTTTAAACACTGCGTTGCAATATCATTTCTCTTAATCACTGAGGATTTTTTTTCCTGCTTCCTCTTAAATTTTGTGGCCCAGAAAGGGCCTCCCTCCCCTCACTCTACTGCCGGCCCTGGCTGGAATCTGGTATTCCCGCCTTCCATGCACAGGTGTTTGAGGATAAATTGATGAGGAGGAGGGAAGCTGGGAGCCGGATAACTGCCAACCCCATAGCCCCTCTTCTGATCCCCTGCACAGCCAGGCAGTGGTTCCAAGTGAACAAGTCCCTGGGTCAGACAGGCGTGGCTCAGAACCTGACTGTATTTTAACTACTTGGGTGAGTTTCTCCTTCCGTAACCTGGGGAGAAAGTACCTACCTCACGGGGTGACCATAAGAGTAAACGAGATGGTCACCTTTAACTTGGGCCATTTCTCAGCTGCCTGGGCCTCTCCCCAGTCACCGCTGAACACCCCCACTTGAACATCTATCAAACCAAATGTAACTCCTGGATCTAACCTCAGAAACCGCCCCCTACATGGTCTCCATCCTTGCAGGTGCTCAGGCCACAAGCTTCGACTTGCCTCCTTCCTTCACATCCCACTTCTAATCTGTCTGCTCCATCTTCAAAATACACCCAGAATCCACCCCTGCTCACCTGGACTGTCACTACTCCGAGCATCAATCACCTGGATCAGTGTAGTTGACTCCCCCCAGTGTCCTAGCTTCTGCGCTTGACCTCCACACTATTCCCCCACAGTGGCCAGAGGGTGCCTGTAAACACCTGAGTCAGGACATGTCACTCTTCTGCTAAAGAACCCTCCATAGCTCCCACCTCACTCAGAGCAAAAGCCCAAATTCTCCCCAAAGCACACCAGAACAGCACAATCTGTTCCCATTACCTCCCTATCCTCACCTTCTCCTTGCTGCCTCATTCACTCCCTCCAGCCCCACAGGTCCTCTCGTGGCACCTTTGAATACCCAGCACGTTTCTGCCTCAGGACCTTTGCACGGGATGTTTCCTCTGCCTGGAATATCCTTTCCCCAGGTCCCCCATGACTCCTCCCTTGACCTCCCCTATCTAAAGTGCAGCCTTCACTATGCCCCGTCTTCCTTCCTTAATTTTTTCCCATAGTACTAAACATCATCTGACATTCTGTGTCTTTCACAGAATGTGTCTGATTTTTTATCTGCCTTCCCCATTGGAATGTCAGCCCCATGTACACAGACTCTTGTCCATTTGGTTCACCACAGTGTTCCCACACCCAGCACAGTGCCTGGTGCACAATAGGTGCTCAATAAATGTTGACTGACCAAATAGTTCCCCCCACCAAAGAAAGCAGTTGGAATGAATCCTTGCCCCCTATCTTCCCAGAATAATGCCGAGATCTCTTGATCTTGCTTTTCATTTGGCTGAGGGTATAAAACAGAATGGGGCTTAGACATTGCCTAAGGCAGGAGTACAGGGGGGCCCCAAGAGAGCCAGGGACACACAGAACCCCATTGACTCAGCCCTCAAGATCTGATGGGTCTGCCATTCATTCCCTAGCACCCTGCTCACTTTCCAGAGCTAATTCTATCATGCCTTTTGTGTCTACCTCACCCACTAGAACGTGGGTGCTCTTAAGAGGGATCCCAGTCTTGTTGGTGGGGCCCTAGGTCATCCTCAACGCCCAGTGCTGCACCATCCTAAAAGCATGTAAGGGGCACTATGTGAGGAGGAAATGGAAGGAGTGAATGCATGAATTTCATGATGAAATGACCCAAAGGGTGATGCTTCGCGTGTGCGTGTGCATGTGTGCGTGCTCTGAGGAAAAAACCCGGCTGGTGATGGTGGAGGCCTGGGTGTTGTACTGGTTCCCCTAGGTCCCAAGATGTGTTTCTCTTACACCCCCTCCCCACCCCCCTCTTGCAGACCCTAAGGGGTCTGAGGTAGCACACTCAGAACCAAAGAGCTAGGCCTGAGACAAAAAACTGAGAGCACTGGGGACAGGGGAGAGTGGACAAGCGCAGCACCAGGGATGGTCAGTGTAGGGGTAGAGGCAGTGGGCAAACACTTGGAGGGCACAGTGAGAGGGCAGAAGGCGCAGGTCTTGAGATCGCGGTGCCCAGAGGTGCTAGATGCACAGCATATAGGGTCCCCAGGAGGCGGGGCATCAGAAGTGAGGTGACCTAGGCATGGGACACGCTGGCTGTGGTGATTTCCTAACACGGGTTGCACAGAAGGTGGAGTGCCCAGGTATAGGGTGCACGGGACGTGGGGTATCCAAGGCCCAGGGTGGGGGTTAGTCCAGAGACTCAAGGTAGGGTGCGTGAAACCAGAAGCACCCAGGAGTAGGAAGCAGGGGTACTAACCCCTGCGGTGACGGGCATGCAATGCCCGGACAAGGTTGCACACGCACGGACGCTCTGGTTCCCGGAGCCCAGCTACCGCTGTGCCTTCCACTGCGGCTGCGCGGCCGAGGGTCTGGGGGCGGGGGTGCCGCGGGTCTTTCGCACCCCAGTCTCTCCCCACCCTTCGCTTCCTGCGCCCCTGGCCTACGAGACCGGAGACTGGGCTGGGATGGAGGCTGGTGAACGGATCCCAGCTGCGAGCGGGGTTGCTGCGTTGACCACCGGCACTGTGAGAAAGTGGAGGAGGGGCTGGGAGGAGGTCCTGGCCAGGATTTTTGCAAATTGAGCATGCTACCTCTTTTCCTCATAAAAATAACGGCCACCCCTCCTCACAGCCTTGGGAGAATGCAAGTTACAACAACCTTCTACGAAAGCTCAGAGATAGGTTCCTAGAGTCTGCAGGGGGAGGTGGATGGTCTGAGTAGGGACGGAGGGTGGGGTGGTAGGAGGAGGCTTGGAGCCAGAGGTCTCTGGAGGAGCCCAGGTGCCCCCCTAAATCCTGCTGAGTTAATGGAAAGCTGACAGGACTGGATTGGGAGGGATGCCCTGGTTGCCCCTGAAGCACTGTATCCACTCCCCAGCATCCCCAGGCCTTACATGGGTCCTACCAGGTGCTGTTGATATATCTCAAAGTGGGAAATTGAGGCACCGCCCACCCTACCCTTATAACGGATAATTTGCTCCCATCTGTATCCTAAATACAGATGGATAGGGTCCTCAGCCTCTGCTTCACTCACATTTGGTCCCTCAGATCCAGCTGTCTGGCATGGCCACCCAGAATCAAGGCTGGAGCTCTAGAGCTATGGAGTCCTGCACATAAAGAAAAAACGAAAGTGGTCCACATCCACCCTCTACCCCGAAGTTTGGGGTATAACTGTGACCCAGGTTCCAGGCTAAGAGAATCCCTGCCCAGTCCTGAAATGAAGGCTGTCCATAAAAGAGGGTGGAGGGTGCGGGGTTGCCACAGAATCATCCCTGGTCACCTAGCCAGCCTGCGAGTCTGGTGTCTCTGCGCCTTTCCCTAAATTCAGCCACCAGGACATGTTTCTTAGAAGGGATTACAGGCCAGGTTAATAAATTTAGTTTTTCTTAGATACTCACAGTTCCCATGATATTCTGCCCCAAGTTTTGTGTATTTGCTCCCCAACACCTCCCACTGCCTTTCCACACCCTTTCCTTCTTCTTCCCCCATTCGACAATGCCAAGTTTGGTTGGCAACCCGGGCAACGCATTCTCTTTTCTGGAGACAGAGACTGGGTTTGAGCCCCTCCCCATCCTTGGCCCACCCCTTCCTCTATAATTCAGATCTGGATTTGTCTGCCCTACTCCTCCTCATACCCCATTAATGCCCCTTCTTGGTCTGCCCAGATTCAGCCCCTACTTTGGACATTGCTTTCCTATTTAGGCCTCACTTAGATGGACTTCCTTCCCCAAGGATCAAAGCTAGGAATCTGCTCCTCCCCATCCATCAGTCTTAACAGTTGCACCCATCTTTCATAAAATGGAGCCAGCCAGCAGTCAGGCTTCCAGATCCTCACCGGATCTCACAGCTCAGGACTTTCCCCCTACTCCCCTCTCCAGGATTCTACTCCCTTCCAATTTTCTCCCAGCCCCCACCTTGCATTGAGTTGTCTATTCTGCTAAAGTGCCTATTTTTGGCCTGGGGCCCGGTTTTACAGCCCCTACTCCTGGTCTCGGCCGTCACTGCTGTGGCTCGGGGGATCCAAGCCAGGTCGGACAGGAAAGGGGGTGCGGGGCTCCCTCTGCAGCCTCAGCCTGAAACCTGTCCCTCGCCTCAGTCAGCCAGATACCTGAAACCCTGCCGGCTCCTATCCTTACTTCTTTAGGTCCACCAGTAGCAGCGTAGTTGTTAGGCTGTGGAAATCCGTACCGGGTTTTTGCTCTTGCCAAGAACCTAAAATTCACTTTTTTTTCTCTTCACCCGCCCCCTTCCCCACCTCAAAGTGAGACGTTTGAGGCGTTTCTAGATACTAACCTCCCCCTAACACACCCCTCCATCCCTGCAGCTCGGTCAGTTCCAAGCCCTTGTCCGGTAGCCCGGGGTCTTCTACTGGGATCTTGTCCCGTCCGGTACATTCCAGTCCTGGCTTTGCGGCCTTTTCTCGCCTTATAATGTACGTCTGGTCTCCCAGGGTGGCAGCCTCTTCTTCGCTCGCCCAGCGCGGAACCTCTGTATCCTGAAACCGCTTTTACCTTCCTGCTCTGGTGCAGCCAGCGCTCCAGGTCCCCTCGTGCCGGAGTCCAGCCCTCCTCTAGCCACCCCCCCCCCCTCCTTGCACGTCGCTGCCTAGAAGACTGGGGCAGCGGACGCCTCCTCAGCTACCCAGCGGCCCCCCTCCAGGAGCCCCCTGCAAGCCCAGGTCCGCATACACCACACCGGGTCTTACTTGTTTCCACTGCATTAGGCATGACGCATTACTCCGTCTCCCGAGGAAGGATCCGGCCCGAAATTTGCGTGCCCCGCGTGCATTTGGCCGTGTCGCAGCTCTCTAAGTCTCCGTTCCTCCCGTCTCTGCCTAATCCAAACCGGGTTTTGCATACCCTTTCCAGATCGCCCCATTTCTTCCCTCTCCGGGCTCTTCGTCTCTCCTTTACTTCCCTCACGGCATAACCCGCTCCGGGTCTTACATGCGCCTTTCTCCGCTACCCCATCCCCTCCCGGTTCCAACGCTGGGATCCAGCACCTCTCCTTCCCTCTTACCAATTTCCCAGGGGGGGGTCGGAGGAGGCGAAGGGGAGAAAATTCCAGCCCGGGTTTTCGGGCTGGCTCTCCGTGTTCCTGGGGAGGCTGCGGCGGCCGGTCCCGGGCGGTAGTTCCGGGCCGGGTTTTGCATGCTCCCGCCGTCCCCCTCCCGGAGCTAGTGCGCCGGGGAGCGGGGCGAACAGGCGGCTTGTCATTGCTGGTGCCCGGCGCCGGCTCGGTCCGCGCGTCCTGCGGTGCCCACGGGCCCGGCCCGGCGCCCCACCTCCGGCCGCCCCGGGGGCGCGACGCCGCCGCGCTCGCTTCCAGCCGCGCCCCCGCTAGGCTCCGCGCCGCCCGCCCCCTTCCCGAGCCCCCTGCAGCCACTGCGGGGAGCCCGAGCCGTCGGCGCGGGAGCTGTCGGCGCTGCGGCGCCCCCGCCCCGCCGTCTGCCGAGGAGGCCCCGGCTGATGGGGCCGCGCGGGTCCCGGAGCGGCGCCGCCGGGCGGCAGGGGGCTGTTGGGGTGCCCCTGCTGCCCCGTTAACCCCTTGGTCGCCGTCGCCGCCGTCCGAGGGGGCTGGGAAGTCTCCTGGGCGCACACGTGCCACCTCCGTCGGGGCCGCGGAGCTGCGGGGGATATGCAGGCCGCGGCCGGCGCCGCCTCGGGGGGCTCCGCCTCGCCACAGCCCCTAGAGTTCTGACACCGCCCCCGCCCCGTAGCCTTTGCCGCCTCCCTCCCCGGGAGGGGCGCGGACCCGCTCGCCCCCAGCCCCGAGCCGCCGCCGCCGCGAGGGAGCCGCTTTTGGAGCTCTGTGATCCGCTTTTTTCTTTTCTTCTTTTTTTCTTTTTTTGGTTGGTGGCGGTAGTTCTGGGCCAGGGGAAAAGGGGACACAGGCCGCCCTCGCCCCGCCACCCTTCACCCGTTTCCCCCCCCGTCCGGATTCCGGGAGATGTGCCGGGCGGGGGGCCCGGGTTCGCGGAGCCGCAGGAGAGACGCCCAGGGCCCGGCTCAGAGCAACGCTGGACAGGTGAGTGTCTGCGGGCCCAGGGCGAGGGAGATGCCGCACCTGGGCCAGGTGTGGAGGCCAAAAGGGAGAGGATGGGAACCGGGGTCTGTCTGGGCTGCAAAGGGAGAGGGGATGCTGGAGCCGCGGGTCATCGCACCCGAGCCGGAGGGGAGTCTGGAGAGCCCGGCACCTCACCCCCATCGGCGATGGGGCGGGAGGAGCGGCGCCCACGGAGCGCCGGGGGCTTGGGGGTGCAGATGGATGTCCGTGGGGACCCGGCGGGGGGAGGGGACCGCGAGTGTGCCCGCGCGTGTCTGCGTGTGCCCGCGCGCGCACCAGCCTTTGTGGGGAAGCGGCGCGGCGGTGCCTGCGTGTCCCCGGTGCGTGTGCGCGCGGGTGCTTGGCGCCCTGTTTGTGTAGGTGTCTGGGTGTGAGCCGAGAGGGTGCGTGTGCGCGCTGCGCGCGGGCCCCGGGCCTCGGAGGCGCCTTGTTGGGGGTTGGCACCGCAGGATGTTGGGCTGGGGGTTGTTTTTCTCTGGGAAGCAGAGACGCGGGGGATAGGGAGGGGTCGGTCTGGGCGCCTATGTCACGAAGAATGGTGCAGCCCAGCAGCATCTTCTCTCTGTGGTACTCGGTTAAGCATGGGAAGCTGTCAGAATTAATCCACTGGGATTTGGGTTTTGAGAACGAGCCCTCCCGCTACACCAAATGTTGGGGGTTTTCATTGCCATCCTCCCATCTGAGGGCCCTGGGACAGGAGTCTGGGCCAGAAGAGGGTGGGGAGTGCCGTGTGTGCTCCAGCCATGGCCAGAAAATGCCTTCCAGTGCACCCCTAACCCCCATCTAAAGACAGCACCCTGCCTGTACATGGTCTCCAAGCGCATCCCTGTCCCAACTATTCCAGTCTAGGTCAGCACCCAGCCCCATCCTTACCCAGCACCTCACTCTACCTTACTGGTCCACTCCCTTCCCCCCAGAGGTGGCAGCTGCGTGGGTGTCCTTCCATCCCAGTCTTGAGGCAGGGCCCCCTTTCTTCCTGGCTTCTGCAGGACCCTTAGCCTCGGTTTGTCTGCCCACATCCAAACATGTGGTGTGCCTAGGGGAGCAGGGGGAGGGGTTCAAAATGGCTGCCAAGATGGCTGGTCGCCTCTCTGCCTCTCTTTCTCTCTCTCTTCTTGTTCTGTTTCCTTAGCTGGTGCAGGAGTCACCGACAAGAGGGGGTTGGACAACGTGGGTACAGGTGTGTGGGACGCTTGAGTGTGGATGTCTGCTCTGGACCTGTTGACCTCAAATGTTGCTTGGGGAGAGGCCTTTGGTCTCTTCTCCCCTCTTCAGCACCCCAGGTGCTGGCATGAGCTTGTAACCTGACCCGAGACTGAACCGACAACCTGGGGGCTGGCTCCTTGCCCATCACCTGGTCTTCTAGGCCTGGTATCCTGAATTGATCACTGGGGTGTCAGGGTGCCCCACAGAGGGTCCCCATCTGTCATCCTCTCTGTCTGCCCAGTGGCCAGGGGCTAAGGACTCCCGGGTGGGCCTGAGTCAGGCCCCAGCTGTAGGGCCAGTTGACTTCTTCCTCCCCACTCCTTTCCCACTAATGTTGAATTTATTACTTAAAAATGGATGAAAAGAGGGAGAATAAGAGAAGGTATACAACCTTCATTATCATATCGAGAAAATTATCCATGATTTTCCTAACTAGCAATTTGCCTGCCATGCCGTTCAGAACTGACTTGCCCATTAATTACAGAGATGAAAAATCATCTGGAAAGAGGAAAAGGGAACTAATTCGATCCCTGGCTGGTGGTAATCGCACCCATGCACTCAGCCACATGCTTGTATGTGCACACATGAGTGCCAGCCCTCTTGCTGGCGTTTCCACCTTCCTCTTTCTCTACCTCAGTGACCTGAGGTCCTCAGCCCTGTGTTGCTAGGACTGTCCTCCCTCCACTGGGCGCTGATCCCAACCCCCATTCATGGGGAGCTGGCACAGGGCTTGATCACTGACTGGTGCGTGGACGCCTGCCCTTGGGTATAGAGATGGTGCCCAAGGTTGGGGGAGGGCAGGGAGCTGGGGACCAGCGGACCAGTGCATCTGGGCTGTGGGCCCTGCAGGGAGGAGGTGGAAGGCAAGAGACTCAAAGCCTAGTTCTATTCCCAGCCTGTCCTGGGGAGCTCCTTCTCCTGGTGGTGGGGGGACCAAAGAAGACCCTGTGGGTATGGGGGTGGGGCTAGCAGGCACCTGGGTTGCTCCCAAGTCTGTTTGCATCCCATCCCACTCCCTCCCGGACAGTGGACCTGTGTGCAAGGCTGCGTGTCAGGCTGCGTGTCATCTCCATCTCAAGTGTCTGTCCTCCCTTTGTGCCCCAGGCTGGAGGGAGATGGTGGAGCGCTTCAGCCCCAGTACGTACATCTGGGGTCGAGTTTCCTAGGAAGTTGAACTGCTGTGCCCTGGAGGAGGTACCCCTAATGGGGAACAGGAGTGGAATCTCTGCCACAACTGTCCGCTGGCCACCCGGAGCTCCATCGTGGTCTCTGCCCCTCCTACCTCAACAGTCAGACGGGTGGCCAAGGACACAGAAGGCTCTGGTTTCTGTGTGGGCTCCTCTAGAGGATCCAGTTTCCAGACGCCAGACACTTCCCCTCCTCCAGGCCCCTCCATGGGGAGCCAGAGGGAGGGGCTGCCGAGGTGGGGGTTCCCTGGGTCTGGAACCTGACCACAGTGACCCTGGAGGTGCAGGCTCCAGCCAGCGTCTCTTCTGGGCTGGGTCTTGGCCACCCTAACAAAAGAAACAAGTGGGGTCCGAGGGTGGGAGGGCGTCTCACTGCCCCTGGAATCCAGCCCTCTGTTCGTCATCATCTGTTTGCACCTGTGTGTACCTGCTGTGACTGATTTGGATGGTGACCTGACTGAGCCAGCCTGTGGCCACGTGTCATCAAGCTGGTCCTACGTGTCATGAAGGGGTCTCCTGTGTACTGGTGTTTGTGAGTTTTGCAGAGTGGCTGGCCCTCTGTGTGTGTGTGTGTGTGTGTGGCTCCACATGTGAGCAACTCTGCATCCTGTGTGCGCTGCAGGCATGTGCCCCGGTGTGTAGGGCTCCTTGGAATGAGGCTGGGTCACCTCTTTATGCGGTCTGTGACCATTTGCCAAGTGCCTTCTCTACCAGGTGCCATGCTGGGACATGGTGGGGACAGTACCCTGGTCCTGCCCTCATGGAGCTCACATTCTAGTGACACATAAGTGATTTTAGTCAAGGGCTCATGTAATAGGAGTTGAGAAAAGGCTGTGTCTTCCCCTTGAGAGCGACCAGGGTCCCAGCTGGGGAGGAGCAGCCCCAGACTGGGATGGCACTAGCCCCCTGCATCCCAGCACTACAGCAGTCCCAGGCATGGGGCATCCTGGGGTCCCACCCTGCCAGTCCTTCCCCAGTGCATCTCCCTCCACCCCCTCTCTCCTTGCTGCTCCTCCAACATGCAAAGCATGATTCTACTCCAGGGCATTTGCACTGGCTGTCCTTCCACCTGGGACCTCACCCAGACATCCACAAGGCTTTTGCTCCCTCAGCTGCTTCAATTGTCATCCCCCCAGTAAGTTTTACCCCGTGCAGCCTCGTTAAAATTGCAGCCTTCGACTCTCCTCTTGACTTTCCATAGCATGGATGGCTTTTTGCACACTCTGAAATTTCCTTATTTATTGGCCATTTGTTTATTGTCTGTCTCCCTGACCAGGATCCAAATGCTCAGGCAGTTTGTGTTAACTTGGTTTGCTTTTGGATCCCAGGTGCCTAGACTCATACCTGGCCCATAGTAGGTGTTCAAGAAATCTTACCTGAGTGAATGGGAGGGGGCCTCATAATGGACCAGAGAGACCTCCGGGTGACTCCCGTGGTTGTGCATATTTAGGGTTCCCCACTGCCCTGGACCCTGTGGGGGAATTGAAGGCTTCCAGCCAGAGGCCAGGTTAGACCAGCTCCCCTGGCACCCCCTGTCCCCTGGCAACCCTGGCCAGACTGGGCGGCGGGCCTCCCGGTCGGGCTGTCTGTGCTATAGAGTTTAGAGCTCAGGGGGGGAATGTGTGGGCTCCCTGCCCTTGCCGGGGGCTGGAGCCCCAGAGTCAAAGCCGGAGCAGCCCCTCCATCTCCTCCAGGGCACTGACTCAGCCTCTCTCCTGAGATGGGGCCCATTACTGTGGTCTGCCCTGGTCCTGGGGGACTAGCCAAGGAGAGGTCCCCTGCCATCCCCACCTCCAATTTTGGGGGAAGATAAAAATTGTAATAAGTGGATGCTGAGGCTAAAAATAGCCCTGCTCGGACGGTGCGGCTCAGTTGGTTCAGTTCCGTCCTGCAAAGTGAAATGTTGCCAGTTTGATTCCCAGTCAGGGCACCTGCCTGGGTTGCTGGTTCAGTCCCTGATCCAGACGCATATGAAAAGCAACTGATTGATACTTCTCGCATGGATCTTTCTCTCCCTCTTTTCCCCTCTTTGTAAAAATAAATAGATAAATAAATATTTACCCAAAAATATCCCTGCCCCCCCAAAGCTAAAAATAGCTAGGACCCCTTCCTCAGAGGCTAAAAATACCCAGAAAGTCAGGTGAGGCTCCCCTCTGCTGATGGGGAGGTGGTACAGGCAGGTGAGGTGGTGCAGACATGTGAGGGGCCCAGGGAAAGGTCTCTCAGCCATGGCAGTTCTGACATTGGGGTCACATCGTTCTTTGTGGGGGCTGTCCTGTGCATCCTAGGACTTTTAACAGGATCCCTGGTCTTCATCCATTAAATATACCAGTAGCACCCCCACATATACACCTACACCCTAGTGGTGACACCTGGAAATGTCACCAGACATTGCCAAATGGCTGGGGTGGGGGAGCAAAATTAAAATTGGCCCCCTCTTCCCCCAAGTTGAGAACCACTGCTCTATTGCAGACCTCTGTAAAGAGCCAGGTATATTAGAGACTTTTGTGGACCCCCTTCCAACTCTGTTGCATATTCTTCCTCTGCCTCTTCTCAACCCTTTGAAAGTGGCAAAGCCATTCTTAACTCACTGGCTGTACAGAAGCAGGTAGTGATTGGGCCACAGGTAGCCAACTTCTGCCATAGAGCACCCGCAAATTGCCCTTGGTAGTGGAGGTTGGGGTACCATTAGCAGAAGAGCAGCCCCACTTAGGATGAGTCCAATGCAACCTATTCCTGTCACCTCCCTGCCCTCACCTCCTCCTGGTCTCCTGCATACACTCCCCACTGGTCACACTGGCTTCCTCACTAGTCCTCAAACATGCCAGGATGCCGGCCCCTTCTCCTCCTCCCTTCATTCTCTGCATCCCTTGTCCTGCCCCTTCACCACCAGCATCTATCTGGTGGTGGCAGAGGATCCAGAGCCCTCTTCCCTGGCTTCTATGACTTTTTCATCTCTGCTCAGCTGAGCCCACAGTGGAAAGCTTAGGACCGCACAATGGGCGCCTTGGTGGGGAAATGGACCTTGGGGTGCCATGGTACCACCCTTCCTGGTGGGGAGCACAGAGGAGGTGCCTGGCCAGCCTGAAAGCCAGGGAGGGTTTCCTGGAGGAGGGGGCTTCATAGCTTGGCCTGCCAGGGGAAGGAAGAGTAAAGTAAAGGGGAAGGAGGGGGGTGGGGACGGGGTGGGGGCACGCTGAGGTCAGAAAGGTGGTGGCTCAAAGGGAAAAAGGAAAGATACTGTTTCATGGATAGGCGTGCAGAGAGGAGGCTGGTTAGGGGACCAAAGGACTGAGTTTGTGAGTTTGTGTTTCTGTTTGTCCATGGGAATGAGAAGACCCACCGTGGGGCCAGGGCCCACAGGACAGGGTGTGAGTGTCCGGCACATGCTCCCTCCAGCTGCTGTGTGGGAGACAACTACAGAGGTTGGAAGGGGAAGCCACTGGTGCCTTCCAGGTGAGGGCCCAGTGGGGGCTGTGGAACGTTAGAGGTGCGCTGGTGTGGGGTTTTCCGGTTTTAGTTGACATGATTGGCTGGAGGTGGAGGAAAGAAGGGTTGGGAGAAATTGCAGGTTTCTGGTTTTCACAGTGAGTAGACAGGAGGAAAGGAGAGGGTGAAGGTAGGGAGCATCTACCGCTCTCAGTCCCCCCACCTCCCCTCCCTGCACGCAGTCTGATAATCTCCCCTCACCATAGAAGTCTGTGAACACTTGAGTTAGGCATGTGTGCCCCACCTCCCTCTCTACTCAGAACCTCTGTGGCTCCCACCTCACTAGGAAAAAAGCCCAAGTCTTTCCCAAGACTCACAAGGCCCTGCGTGATCTGCCCTGTAAACCCCACCCCCTTTTCTTCTTCCCACTCTCCCCCTCTCTCACCTGGCTGAAGTGACACTCCACATCCTGCCTCAGGGCCTTTGCACATGCTGTTCCTGCTGCTTGGCATCCTTTTTCCCCAGGTACTTAGGTGGCTCACCTCCCTGAGACCTCTGCCAAAATTTTGCCTCCTCAGGGAGGTTTTCCCTGTCTATACCACTTCCCTCAGTCTCTCCCTCTTGGGCCTACTTTTCCCCAAAGCACGTGTGCCTCTGTGGGAATTGGGTAACTGCCCACTAAATGGACAACCTGTCCTCTGGGTTTGCTTCATCTTAGTTCATTGAACAAATCAACAAGTACATGGTCCTGGCCCAGGGCTGGGGATGCAACAGAGTGCCAGACAACCATGATGGACCTTTCCCTGTGGAGTCCCCAGTGGGTGGAAAAGGCAGCAGATCAGCAGCAGAGTCCAAATCCGATTATGGGAGCAAAAGGTGGAGGCCCCGTGTGCTGCAGGTGTGCGTCCGAGTAGGGACCACTGCAGCCCTGGTGGGCAGAGCCTTTGGGAGGAAGAGGTGGGTGGGAGGCCCAACACTGTGTGTGTGTGTGTGTGTGTGTGTGTGAGTGAGAGAGAGAGACAGAGAGAGAGAGAGTGTTAGGGGGTGCAGAGAACAGGCACCTTGGGGAACAGAGTAGAGAAGGTAATGACAAAGTGGCAGGAGACCAGGTCCTGAGATGCTGTGTTGGGGCACTGAGGCAATAGGGAGCCATGGATGATTGCAGGCAGGGAGAGACTTGATTGGGTTTTCATTTTGCAAAGATCCCTCTGGCTACTAGGTGGAGATTGAGTGGAGTGAGAGTGGCAGATAGAGGGCAGAGGCCTCTGGGGAAGGGGGTACTTCGATCAGCCCCCACTCCTCTGCAGTCTAGTGCAGCCAGAGGGCAAACTCCACCCTGGGGTGCCGAGGTCCAATGGAAGAGAGATAGTAAGTAGAATGAATGGGATTTTTTAAAAAAAGAAAGCCAGAGTGGGATGTGGGAGTGCTGGGGCCAGCAGGACCTCCCTGAGGAGGTCATGTTTGAGTAAAGGCCCGAAGGGGGCAAAAGAGGAGGGGTTGGGGTGGCCGGGGAACAGTGAATAGCCGCTCGTGCAAAGGCCCTGAGGTGGGACTGTGCCTGTTTTTCACCTTGAAAATGGGAGTTGAGTGAGCCAGGTGGTGAGGGCAAGGAGGGCAGGAACTTGGGGGACTTGCAGGCCACAGGAGGACTTGGACTTTTACTCTGGGTGAGGTGGGAACCTCGGAGGTTTCTGAGAGCTTTGGAGGGACACCGTAGGTACTCAGGTGCTCATCGGCGCCCTCTGGCTGCTTTGGGGGGAATAGACTGAGCGGTGAGAGCTGGAGCCCAGAGACCTGGGAGAGGGCCACTGGGCTGGGGCAGGGAGGTGGCCAAGGGGTGGGGAGAAGTGAACAAATTCTGAAGGGGAGGCCACAGGAGCTGCCGGGTTGGATGTGGGTGATTGAGGACGAGAGAGGGGTTCAGGATGACTATAGTTCCTGAGCACCTGGGAGGACCAGCTGCCCACTGTTGAAATGTGGGAATGTGGAAAGATGAGTGTTTGGCAGGGACCTTGCCCTCCCTGAGCCCCAGTTTCCTTCTTGAAGGAGGGCAATGTTCTGGGCAGCTATTCTGTCTGTTCGAGGTAAATCTGTTAGTCTGGAGTAGGGATGGGGAAATGGTCTCAGAGAGGCCAAGCATACTGCCCAAGGCAGTACAGCAGATTCCTACCCAGGGCCTGCCTCTTCCTCACTCTGTCATGCCTGAGGACTTCCTGGAGGTGAGCCTGTGGAGCTGCGCTCTCAGGCTGCTGGGTTTGGGGGGGACTCAGTCTGCTGAGAGGGAACTGGAAACAGGAGACACTGTATGGGGGGGTGGGGTAGTGAGGGCCTCAGGGCCCCCCACTCAGACTCCCACCCACTGGAGCACAGAGGGTTGCCATAGCAGCCTTACTTTAGGGCAAGCTAGAGGCACCCCCTCTCCTCCAGCAGTCCCATTCTGCCCCACCCCAGGGCACCTGAGGACAGAGCCCAGGTTGCAGCCTACCACCAGGTTACCACTGCACCCCACACCCCTTGATTTGAGACACATGGGGATCAGGCCTCAGGTGCAAACACCGAGGCAGGTGGGCCAACCTGGTAGTCGGACATGTCTGGGGCCCAGTCCCTCTCTCAACCTGAGGCAGTGAGCACTGTTTCCCTTGGGTTCATCTGAAGACCAAGGTGGTGACACATGCAGGTGCAGGCTCACCTGGCCCTGATGGTGTGGAACCTCCAGGAGGGCCCACCTCTGAGGACCATCAGTCACACAAATCCCTCGGGGACCTGGAGGGGAGGCTATCCTAGCCCCCAGGGTCAAACCAGTGCCTGGTGCCCAGCTGGGGACCCTGCCTGGGTTCACAGCCCCCTTGCCAGGTAGGTACCCCTGGGACCTTACTTTCCTCATGTGTGAAATGTGGGTGTCCCCCTTTACTAAGTTCTTGTGAGGATTAAAGGAGGTGTGCATGCATAGTGCCCGGTGCAGGGCATGGTGTCTGCTGCTGTGCCTGGCACCGGGGGTCTGAGCACTGGCGGTCCCAGCAGCACCCCATCTCACAGTCTGTGAAGGGTTCCCCGAAGTTGTGTGGCCCCGGGTCCTGCCCTCTTCTCTGCCTCCCACCTCCCATGTGTCCTGACCCCTTTGTGACTTTCCTAGGGCTGATGTGACAAAGTACCCTGGACTAGGTGGCTATAATACCAGAAATATATCGTCCCAGTTCTGGAGGCCGCAAGTCCGAGATCAGGGCGTTGTTGGGGTTGGTTCCGTCTGGGGTCTCTGAAACCAGAATCTGTCCCAGGCCTCTTCCCTGGCCTCTAGGAGCTGCCAGCAGGCCTTGCTGTGCCTTCGCTTGTTGAACCATCACCCCAATTCTGCCTCCATCTTCACATGGGGTTCTCCCTCTATGCATAGCTGTGTCCAAATTTCCTGTTTTCATAAGAACAGTCCTACTAGTTAGGGCCCACCTTACAGACCTCATTGTAACTTGATTACTTATTTTATTTACTTATTTATTTTTTTAGAGAGAAAGAGAGAAATACCAATTTGTTATCCCACTTATTTATGCGCTCACTGGTTGACTCTTGTATGTGCCCTGACCAGGGGGGATTGAATCCACAACCTTGATGTATCAGAACACTTTAACCCACTGGGCTACCTGGCAGGGCCTTGATTACTTCTTTTAAATAAGGTTTCATTCTGAAGTGCTGGGGGACCGGACTCGAACATACCTTTTTAGGGAGAGGACAAAACTCAGTCCATAGGATGGCCAGGCCTGGGTCTCCCCGGTGGCTCCCACATACCTGTGCCTGGCCTCCCCACCTACGTGGGCACCAGGTGACAAGTGAAACTCTTCAGTGTGGGGTGAGCACACACTCAGGGAAGGACGGGAAGGAATGGGAGCTGTAGAGCCCCCCTCCTGAGTGGGTGGTTCTGAGTGTGCCTGGGGCTTCCTGGGGGAGCTGCTCCAGGGAGGAGGCCACAGGGAGCAGCAGGCTGCCCTTGGGAAACCCTTCTGTGGCCCTGAGACATTGGTGCCTGGCCAGTGTGGGCCAAACTGGGCCCCTGGTCTTGGGGCAGGCGCCCCCTCTCCAAGTGCCCCCACCACTGTTCTTCATCACTCATCCTGGTTCATTTGACGTATATTTGAGGACCTACTGTATGTCTAGGTGCCAGGAAATGGTCCCAGGAGCTTCCGTTCTCCTAGGCATGCAAAAGAAATTCACCAGTGGACAGGTAAAGTCACGTGGCAGGAACGTGATCAGTGGCGACAGTGGTGGTGACTGCTGCAGAGGGGGCCTGTTGCACTCACTGTGTGCCAGGCACGGCTCTAAGTGTGTCACGGGCATGGGTCCATCTTATCCTGCTGCTGTCCTGTGAGGCACCCCCATTTTGCCAAGAGGAAAACGGGGACACAGGAGGTCACAGGATGGCAGGGGCTAATAGGCAGGCCCTGACTGCGGGGCACTGTGATGCAGGGTGTGGGGGGCCCATGCGTGCCTCTGAAGACTGCGCGTCCTAGCTGAGATCTGAGGGCTGTGGAGCTGGGGACACAGGCCAAGACCTTGCGGTGGGAACCTGGTGGCTGGAGCAGGGCGGGGGGGCAGGAGTCAGAGCACGTGTGGCTTTGTGGGCTGCGCAGTGTGACCTGTTGCGGGTGTTTAGGCTGAGGAGTGATCTATCCAGATTGTCTTTGAAAAGACCCCTCTGTGGAAACAACCTAGCGTCCATCTTGCACGAACAGATGAAGTGTGGTCCGGCCGTACAGTGGAATATTGCTCAGTCATGAAGGGGAATGAAGCACTGACGTGCTACAACTTAGCTGAACCTTGAAAACATCATGCTGAGTGACAGAAGCCAGACACAAAGGGCCATGTGTTGTGTGATTCCCTGTATAGGAAATGTCCAGAGCAGGCAACTCTTTAGAGACAGAAAGCAGATAGTATTGCCAGGGGCTGGAGGGAGAGGGGAGAAAGGAGTGCTTAGGAGGCACGGAGTTTCTGTTTGGGGTGATGGAAAAGTTTTGGAAATAGCCCTGGTCGGCGTGGCACAGTTGGTTGGAGCATCATCCCATAACCAAAAGGCCGCTGGCTTGAGTCCTGGTCGCAGGCTTGATCCCCCACTGGGGCACGTGCAGGAGGCAGCCAATTGGTGTTTCTCACGTTGATGTTTCTCTCTCTCCCTCCCTTCCTCTCTCAAATGAGAGTAAAATAAACCTTTAAAAATTATCTTTTAATTAAGAAAAGTTTTAGAAATAGAATATGGTGGTGGTGGCACAGCGTTAGGATGTAGTTACTGCCACTGACTCCTGTGGTTAAAATGACTAACTTTGTTATGTGTAAATATGACCGTAATTTCTTTTTAAGGCCCCTCTGGTGGCTGGGGAGCCTGGAGTACAGTTTGAAAGGGGTCAGGGCCACCGTGGGTGGACGGTGAGCCAGGTCTAGAGGGCGGCTGCCAAGCATGTGTGGACACTGGAATGTTCTGGAGGCACAGGCCCAGGACTTGCTCCTGAACTGGAGGTGGGAGGTAAAGGACAGCGGAGCCCAAGGACTCTGACGGCTGAGGTTTTGGCCCGAGGACCTGGGAGGGTGGTGGTACAGTGGGCGGGTGCAGGGGCTTAGTTGCGGTCCGATCAGGCTGAAGGTTGGCTGCAGACTCCGAAGGAGGTGCAGGTGGTGAGGAGGGAGGCAGGGCTGGAGTGCGAACGCGGCAGTCATCACAGTATAAATGGTGGCTAAAGCCATGAGGTTGTTTGGGATCCCTGAGAGGAGGGTATGGGCAGGGAAGAGGTGTGGGGACCCCAGCGGGGCCCTGAGGTACAGCCTAGGAGGAGGGAGAGGAGCCACCCCATTCGATGGGTGCTCCCTGTGCCCTGAGTCGCACCGTGCTGTGGACAGCACCCTCTGAGGGGTCCCAGCTGGGCCCTTGTGTATGTAGACTGTTGACCTTATCAGAACCCTGCAGGTTCAGACTACTGAGGGAACTGGGAGGGGTGGGGAGGACCTGCTCAAGGTCGAACAGCTCGTAAGTGGCAGAGTTATGGCATAGCAGTGGGGATCCAGACCCACATGGGTTAGCTGCCCTCAGAGCCTGGCACCCCAGCCTCCCCAGCATTAACCAGCTGCCAACCAGTTTAACTGCCTCAGGGAGAGCCAGGGAGGGGAGTGTCCGTCAGCTTAGGGTCACTGCCTCTCCCGACCCTGACCGTGGCTGGGAGATGGGGCTGGGGGAGAAATGAGGTGGTGGGGAATACCCTTCCACCTAAACGCTGTGAAAGGAACTGGAAGTTCCGCGGGCCAGGTCTGGTCAGGGTTGTGGGAGGAGACACAGTTTTGGGCAGTAGAGGGGCGATTCTGGCCGCGGGGTGGGGGAGGGGCAGAGAGCTGCTGCAGGGACGGGGCACTGGGATGCAGGGCTGTGCTGTGAAGTCACTGTCCCATGGCACATGAGAGGACACTGAGGCCTGAACACTGAAAAGCTACATCAGGTGTTTGGGATCCTGGGAGAGCGGTCCAGGCAGAGGGCACCCCTGGGCTGGCGGGCAGAAGGAGGCTGGAGCATGTACGAATGGAAGGATGGGAGAGCCTGGCGGCCCCAGATCACCAGCAGCCCCTAGACCCTGGTGAGGAACGGAGGCCCTAGGGGAGAGCAGAGGGATCTATGTCATTAAATGATTTCTTCCTAAGTGGAGGGCAGGTGTGGAGGCTGGGAGGGGGAGGCCAGGACGGTGTCCAGGTGCAGTTGGATCGTGGCTTGCTCCTGGGTGGGGGAGTTGGGGACCAGAAATGGTCAGATTGGTGAGATACTTTGGAGGCAAAGCCCACAGGACTTGCTGACAGTTTATGAAGGGAAGGGGAGAGGCAAGAAATTGAGGCAGATTCCTAGGTTGGGGTCTGAGATTCATTCAACAAACATTCACTGCTGTGTGCCAGGCCTATTTTAGAAGCTGGGAATGGGGTTGTATACATAACAACCCAATGACCCCTGCCTGTGTAGGGCCACTGCATACATGAGGTAGTTACATGTGAACAAAGGCCCAAAGGAGGTGAGGGAGCACGGGGAGTGGCCTTGTGGATAACCAACTGGCAGGCAAAAGATAAATGTAGAGGACAAGAGGCCCTGGGGTGGGGCTCTGCTGGTGGAGAAATAGCAGGGGCAGGAGTGGCAGAGCAGAGAGGGGGCCAGTGAGCTAACTGGGACAGTCAATAGGCTTCGTTTTGGAGGGTGGCAGTAGCTGGGGCTCTGTTTAGAAAGTCCATACTGGAAATGAGAGATTGGGAAACTACTAAGTGGTTGATGGTGTTCAGATGGTGGGAGAGGCGCTGGGGCGACAGTGGGAGAGGACAGAGTGGGGGTTCGTACACTGGAGGGCCGGCCCTCCCCAGGGAATATGTTTCCAGCAAGTTCCTGGCCAGGCTGGTGCTGCTGGGCCAGGGCCACACGTGGCAAACTGGGTGAAGATTCAGCAAAGGGTCAAGAGTGTAGATCTGGGCATGCAGCCTGAGAGCATCCAAGGGAAACTGAGGCAGCAAGAAGTGGGAAGGAGGGACTGAGGGAGGAGATAAAGGGTCAGAACCCAGCCCTGTGCTGGAGAAGCCCGGGTGAGGGGGATGAGCAGGCAGGGGTGGAGAGGGCTGCAGGGGAGGGCACCCAGTCCTCGCCCTTCCTTACCCTCCCTGGCCCTCAAGGGGACTGTACCCGCCCCCCTGCCTGTCTGTCTCCACCTCACCCCCAAGGTCCCCTGGAAAGGAGAGAGGGGACTCGGTTGTCCCTGGTCCCCATCTGTGGCACCAGCCAGCTGGATTCTAATTAGCTACCAGAGGGAGAGAGCCAGGAAGTAGGGGGCAGGGGGCAGGGCCTGAATTCCTGCCTATGATCCGCAGGGTGAGGCTGCAAGTCCGGTTCCCACCCTGGGTGCTCTGCCAGGGGAAGAACCCAGGCTGGAGGACCAATAGACAGGGTCAGGATTTCAGGATGGGGAAGAGGCTTCTGGTGGGTCCCTTTCCCCAGGATGTAGGGTCTGAGGCCTGCCTGGTGACATCCTGATGAGTTGCCCCTGTCACCAGAAGTGGTTATCAAACCACAGGAGGTACTTCCAGGAGGTTCTGAGGTGCCTAGACAGGTGGGCCTATCTGCTGGGGTGGGGGTGGGAGTACAGCATGAGCCAGAGGCCCTGGAGGGGGGGCAGTCTCTGGCCACAGGGTACGGCTTCCATCAGTGGAGGTGCTGGACTTGGGCTGGCCTCTCTTGGGCCTGCAGACCAGATGCTCTTGGCCACCAGCAGGAGGGAGTGGCCCAAAAGCCCCTTGTCCTGGGCCTGCTGAGGAGTGGCCTCCACCTCACTCTCCCTGTCCTCCCCAGGCTGGTGGCCCAGGCTGTGGTGCCCACCTGGTGATGAGGGGCAAGGACCCCTGCACAAGCCACTGAGAGCCTTGGAAACGCCCCCAGCCATTGCCATGGCCCGCCTGGCCGCCGTGCTGTGGAGTCTCTGCATCACCGCTGTCCTGGTCACCTCGGCCACCCAAGGTAGGTGCTGCTGGGTCATGCCTCCAAAACTCGGTCAGGAGGGTGGGTAACACATTGAAATACCTCTGGATCACTGGTTAAAGCCCCCGCCCTACCCACACCTCAGAGGAACCAGGCCAGAGGAAGACTTGGTGGTTACACACCCCCAGCACCACTGAGGGGTTCCCAGCCCCTCACCCCCAACACCCAGGGGTCCAAGAGCCTGGGATGCAGGCTGTGGCACCCTGGGACCAGGGGGGCCTTCCTGGTGAGCTGAGGCTCATGTGTATGTCTGTGTGTGTCTGTGTATGTCTGTGATTACATCGCCCGGCTCTCACTGGGGAGAGGCTTAATTAAAGTGTGCCCGTTGACATTTATTTAAAAACAACTAATTACCCAGCTCAGCCCTATGCCGGCCCTGGGATCTTGTGCGTGCCACAATTAGTGCCCTGGGCCTGCCTGCCTACCCTCACCAGTTACTCAGTTACGGTCCCCATGGCGGGCAAGGGCAAGGTGAGGAGGGAGGCAGAGAAAAGGGGCCTGCTGGCCTTGCCTCTCCCTCTGGGGCATGGCCCCTGCCCACCCCTCGCTGCTTCCCAGGGTCCCATCATATAGCCCCACCTTCAGAAAGCCTCTAAAGGGGAGAGGGCATTATTCAACCCTGCCCCTGGGCCTTGGCACCACTCTGGCTAGCTGGCACCTTCTGCTACCCCAGTACCCGGGTTCTCTGCCCATCCAGCCCCTGCCCCATAGCCTCAGCTGGGGCAGGAGGAGCTGCTTTCACTCCCCAGACCCATCTGAGCCAGCCCCCCAGCCCTCCACCCCCAGCCTGCTCCCAGACCCAAGAAGGGCTAAAATTAGCTGTGGAAGCAGATGGTACTGGAGGAACATGTAAAACTTTCCCCCGAGTGGGACAACTCACCCCAGAAAACCCCAGGGGCCTAGCTGCCATTCCCCATGGGTCCCCAGCCAACAGTGGAGGGACCATATCTCAGAAAAGGGGACTGCGTAGCTCTGCTGCCATCACGAACTGGTCCCTTCTTTCTGCAAATCGCAGGTGCCCCCGTGTTGGAGCCTGTGAGCCACTCTGTGCAGCCCCACTCCCTGCTGGCACCCAGCAAGGCCTGGCTGGGACCGGTGTCTGGGAAGGTGGCTGCCCCTGCTGCTGGCTTGGACCCTGCCAAGCCTGCTCTGTCCTGCAGGGACTGCCTTAATTATGTTAATAACAACAGTAATTAGCACCCTGTTGTCTCACTGTGTGCTGCTGTGTCCCTCCCCCATTCTGGTTCTACAAGGTGAGAGCTGTCAGCCCCTTAGGGAAGGGAACAGGCACAGACTGGGCAAAGTGACTGGACAGTGACTGGACAAAGCCACCAGCCAGGGAGTGGCCGAGCTGCGATTCACACCCATCTGTCCAAGCTCTCAGTCCCTCCATGACGAGGACTGGCATGTGACGATGCGATCCCGCTAAGAGCTGGGCCTGCCCAGGGTGTGCTCTCTCATTCTCACATACCCTGGGAGGGTCCCAGATGGCACGAGGAGGCACCTCTGGTGGCACCCTCCCCCTTCACAGCACCATGCTCAGCTCCCCCTGTGAAGCACCATGCTCAGCTCTTCCTTCACAAACATGCCTAGTGCATGAATCCTGGGCTCTGGGTGCCCATTTTACAGACCGGGAAACTGAGGCCTAGGGAGGCTACAGGGGTGGCTGTCCAAAGGAGTGTGCATCAGAATTGCTGGTGGCTGCATATATCCAGAGGCCTGGCTTCACCCCAAGATCGTGATTCGGCAGGCCTCAAGGTAGGGTGGCCATAATTTGCATTCTGAACCAGCTGACCTGAGATTCTGGTGCTGCTGATCCCTTCTCACACTGTGAAAATCCCTGGGCCAAGGGGCACGCCAGGCCTGTCAGCTGGAAAGTGGCAAAGTCAAGCTCTGTGGTTTCTTCCAGAATATGAGTGATTTCCCCCAGCCCCCATGCCACTTCTTCTTGTGTGGGGTGGTGTGAGTTTAGGAAAGCACCCAAGATCACCCTCACTTCTGACACTAATTGGAATTCGCGGGTCCTTCAGACCAGCCTCAGGTTTGATGGTTTGCTAGAAGGATTCACAGCATTCATAAATGCCGTTAAACTTACAGTTAGGGTTTCAGCCAAGAGAAGAGGTGCATGGGGCAGCATCCAGGCAAGTTCCATGCGTGGAGCCTGCAGTTGTCCCCCTCAGTGGAGCCGAGGACAGAGTTAACTCTCCTGGCAGTGCTGAGTGACAACACACCGGGTGTGCTGCCAATCTGGGCAGCTCCCCTGAGCCTTGGGTCCACCACCTTTACTGGGGCTCAGTCATATAGACCACCCACATGGCTGATCTTAATCCCAGCCCCTCCAGAGGTCACCTGATGCCTCATGACCCAAAGCTCCCACCCGAAACCACATTGTTAGTGTCCTAGCTTGCCAGGGCTGCCGTAACTAAGTACCACAGACTGAGGGGCTTAAACAACAGAAATTTATTTCCTTGCAGTGCTAGAGGCTGGAAGCCCAAGATTAAGGCATGGAAAGGGGTGGTTTCTTCTAAGGGCCCCAAGGGAAGGATTTGTTCTGGGCTTCTCTCTGGCCATCTCCTGCCTCTGTCTCCTCATGGCCTTCCCTCAGGTGTCTCTGTCCAAATTTCCTCTTTTTATATTGAATTAGAGCCCATCTTCATGGACTCCTTTTAACTTGATTATCTCTGTAAAGACCCTAACTCTAAATTTGGTCACATAGGAACTTGGTGAGGGGGACGGGACACAATAACAGCACAGACTATGTCGGCACAGACTGGCATTGCCAGAGACCCCCAGGTAAACAGATTCTTTTTTCTTTTTTTAAGATTTTATTTATTTGTTTTTAGACAAAAGGGAAAGGGAGAGAAACATCATTGTGTGGTTGCTTCCCATGCACCCCCTACTGGGGACCTGGCCCACAACCCAGGCATGTGGCGTTACTGGAAATCGAACCAGTGACCCTTTGGTTTGCAGGCTGGCACTCAGTCCACTGAGCCACACCAGCCAGGGCTAAACACTCTCATCAGGCAGAATATTCCAAAAGGACTTGAAGGGTCCTCCCAGGTCCTGAGGCAAAGGCCAAACTCTCTTTGAGCAGGTTAACAACTTTACTGTACACTGGGCACACGGAGAAGTCCATTTTACAGATGAATAAGCTGAGGTTTGGACAGCTTGTGTCTCAGACACAGCCACGGTGCAGGTGGCTCCTTGTCTGTGGGGTCTTCACTCCCTTCCCTGTGCTGAGCATGACACCCTCCCCTGTTCCCACAGGCCTGAGCCGGGCTGGGCTCCCATTTGGGTTGATGCGCCGGGAGCTGGCATGTGAAGGCTACCCCATCGAGCTGCGGTGCCCGGGCAGCGATGTCATCATGGTGGAAAATGCCAACTATGGACGCACAGACGATAAGATCTGTGACGCTGACCCTTTCCAGATGGAGAATGTGCAGTGCTACCTGCCAGACGCCTTCAAGATTATGTCGCAGAGGTGAGGGGCTCCTCCGGGCTCTCGGAGGAGGGGTGACAGTAGTTCCTGGAGTCCCTGAATAAAGTGCCTGTCCTCCATGCATCCCCTGGACAGTGCACCCTCTTCACCTTCCATCTTTTCTTCTGTACATTCCACACACATTTCCTGCGTACCTTCTTTGCTGTTTGCAGGTGCCATCTAACAGCAAAGAAGCCCCAGCCCATCCCCCACTCAGCTTGTCTCCCTCCAGTCTGTACCCCAGCCCCCCACATACACACATGAGCCTGGTGCCTCCAGAAGCTCATAGGGAGGCGGCAAGGGCCTGCAGTGCAGAAGCAGTGGCAGGACGGGTCAAAGGTGTTATAGGAGCGGAGGGAGGGCCCAGAGTCTGGTCAGGCTTTTTTGAGGAGGTGACGTCTGAATGCAGATGACAGAAGTACATGTGAGCGTGAGGGAATGTGAGTGCCTGAGTGTGCGTGACTGGGTGTGTGTGCGTGAATGTGAGCGTGGGGTTGTGCCAGGCAGAGGCACTGCGTGTTCAAAGCTGCTGAAGCCTCTCTCATACCCACAGCCAATGCACTTAGCTAGTCCGTGCTTCCTTCATGTTACACTGATTTGACCACTGTTCGTACCAAGTCCACGTCTCCCCCCCCACCAGTACCTTCTGCCCCCTCTCCTTGTCCCCTCTTGCCAGCTACAGCCTGTTCCCTCCACAGCAGCCAGAGGGCGTGGGTGAGCACCTGAATCCAGGCACATCCCTGCTCAGAACCCTCCCTGCCTCCCACCTCACTTGCCCAAGCCCTCCCTCGGCCTGCAAGGTCCTGCATGCTCTGCCCTTTCCTCTCCCAGCCCTCACCTGCTCCACGCTCCCCCTTGATTCCATCCAGCCACCTGCTCTTTACACATATCAGGCATCTTCTCCCAAGGGCTTGGTTTGGGCCTTTGTGTTGGCTGTTCCCCCAGCCACCTGGCTCCTCCCTCCCCTCACTCAGGGATTTTCACCCAACTGTCCTCTCCTCCAGGCCTGCCTGACCACCCTTTCTAAAATCGCAGCTCCCCCTTCCTTTCCCCTTCTTTGTTTCTCTCCTAGCCCTGACTTCTACCAACAGTTCCATCAGATGTTTTGCCTCTTTATGTTGTTTATTTTATGTCTTCCCTCACTGGACTGTCAGCCCCACGGGCACAGGGAACTTTGTCTGTCACTGCAGCAGGCACTCACTGAATTTTTGCCAAATACTTGTGGGGATGTAGGATTCACTCCAGGACCTGGGCACAGAGTTGAAAAAGGGAAGGAGGGCTTGGGCCAGCTCTGCAGCCCCTTGACCGCTAGCAGAGGATTCTAGAATATGTCACTGGGCAGAGTCCCTGAGCTCCTCCAGAGAGTTTTTGGCACAGGACAGGCGTGGTAAGGTGGCTCAGCCTGGCCAGCCACCTCTGCCCCTCCCTCCCACCCTTACTCTCTCCAGCACCCATCCCCTCCCAATAATCTTGCCCCCTTTCCCCTTCCAGTCTCCCCTGCATGGGTGGAAACAATCTAGCTTCCAAGTCTGCTTGGGCGGTGCCCCTTCTCCTTGGGAACCCCTTTCCTCCTCCTTCCTGCCCCTCCAAATTCTCCCTCAGAGTTCATCAGCACGAGCTCTGGGATCTGTGGTGTCTTCCCAGCACCTAGCACAGCAGCTGGCTCAGTTCTGATGCTCATGGGTTCTCAGTTCCAGAGGGGCTAATGCTGAGCAGTGTGGGTGCCAGGACTGAGGGAGTGTCAGGAGGCTGCTGCTCCATTGTCTTTAACCCTGGAGGTGCTTTGTATCAGGGTACAACTTACCGCTCTGACAAAGACACCCCAGAGTAAGTACAGCAATTGGAGCTGAGCAGACCTTCCACACCTGCTTCCTGTGTTGGTGCCTCCCCGCACCCATCATAGGCGCTTCCGCTGCAGGTGGTTTGGGACATACAGTCTCCAGTTGGAAGGCCAGCGGCTTTCTCTTTTCTACTTGATATTCAGGTGAAATTGACATAACAAAATTCACCATTTTATTTTATTTTTAAAGATTTTATTCATTTCTAGAGAGAGGGGAAGGGAGGGAGAGAGGGAGAGAAACATCAATGTGTGGTTGCCTCTTGAGCGCCCCCTCCTGGGGACCTGGCCCACAACCTAGGCATGTGCCCTGATTGGGAATTGAACTGGCAACCCTTTGGTTCGCAGGCCGGCACTCAGTCCATGGAGCCACACCAGCCAGGGCCAAAATTCACTGTTTTAAAGTGAACAGTTTAGTGGCATTTAGTATATTTTACCGGTTGTGCAACCACCATCCCTACCTAGTTCCAGAACATTTTCATTGTCCCAAAAGGAAATCCTGTACCTATTAGCAGTCACTTCCCATTCCCTCCTCCTCCTGGCAAGCCACCAATCTACTCTCTGTCTCTTTCTGGACATTTCATTTATACAGAATCATGAAACGTGGCCTTTGTGTCTGGCTTCTCTCCCTCAGCATGATGTTTTCAAAGTTCATCCGCATTTAGTGAGTGTCAGCGCTCCATTCCTTTTCATGGCTAAGGAATATTCCCTTGTACAGATGGACCATGTTTTGTCTATCCATTCACCGGCCGATGGACATTTGGGTTTCCGCCACCCTTTGGCAATTGTGTGAGTGATGCTGCTGTGAATATTCATGCACAAACAGCGGTTTAAGCACTTGCTCTCAGTTCTTTTGGAAATATAACAAGGGGTGGGGTTTTGGGGTCATAGGTAACTCTCTGCTTAAGCTTCTGAGGCCAAGGTTCTATTTTGAAAGAAAGGGTTTGAGGGGGGTGGGTGTGAGCAGATCCTCATTCGTTAAAGTTAGGATGGGAGAAAGAAGACATAGCAGCCCTTTCTGCCTCCTTCCTGTCAGCAAGTTCTCCCACATGGCTTCCTGCACATCCCCCGTCAGGTCACTGTCCTGCCGGCTGAAACCTGGGCTGCTCCAGGAAACAGAGACCCTGACTGTGGGGACAGACCACAGAGGAGAAACATCTCTTCGTTGTTGTTAAGTGTGCCTCACTTTACATGTTAGCCATGCCCTGAGAAGCTAACAGGCACTCACAGCTCCCTGTGGGGAGCCAAGAATGGCTTCACCTTGAGGTGAGGACTGTGCCCCTGTCCTGGATACTCTGGCTGCGGATCCATCCTCACAGCAGCGCTGTCCAAAGACGTGGACACAGATGGACACTGTGAGCATTTCATGAACAGCACATTTGCAAAGACACTGCCTCCCGTGTGTGGCTTCACATGTCTTACTCTTCATGAACAAAGGATGGGCTTTACCGTCAATTTAGGGAAAAGTCGCAAGGACGTGATAACACCAGTGGCACTCAGATAGGATGGAAGTGATGAAGTGTGGCCGGGGGAGCCCTTCATGGGCTGATGCCATGCCAGGGTGGAGAGTAGAAGAAACCTGTCTAGTGGGAAAGAGAGAGCAGGCAGGAAGCAGAAAACAGTGCCCACAAAAGGCGCCTGACTTGGGTCTCAATGGTTCCTTCCCAATTTGGGGGTGTCTATTCCTGTCCTTACCCCAGAGGCCCCCCAGTTCTAGGCCTGTCTTATCCCAGCTCCCATCTTTCCTCTACAGGTGTAATAACCGCACCCAGTGCGTTGTGGTTGCTGGCTCTGACGCCTTTCCTGACCCCTGTCCTGGGACCTACAAGTACCTGGAGGTGCAGTACGACTGTGTCCCCTACAGTGAGTCATCTTGTTCCTCGTGCGAACATGGGCCCTTCCCCCACCCAGAGTGAGCGAGGAGGAGACACCTTGACCTGCTACACACACACACACACACACACACACACACACACACACACACACGACCAAGTTGGGGCCAGATTCATGGGGGACAGCTGGGCCTGTTCCCTCTCTCGCACATTCTTTTCTCGTAGTCATCCTTGTCCATACTCAGTGCCTGCCCCTCTCCTCCCTTGACCCCCCAGCCACCACCGAAGACTCTGTGCCTTTCTAGGAGCACCTTCTCCAACTCTTGTTACCCTGGCCCACTTGCTCTGCTTCTTCTTGTGCCTCTGGTTTGTTTACACACTTTAAGGCCACACCTCCATACTCTGCTTTGCACACTTACATCTCCCCTCAACCCTGCTGCCCTATAATCCCTCTTTGTCCCTATTCTTCTCTCATCCCTTCCCTTCCTGAGCCCCACCCTTACACACTTGCTCTTCCCTCTCACTCACCATGCTTCCTCTCTGCACTGTCTCTCCTTTCTCTTGTCCTCCTCACCCTTCACAAGCCCCTGGTCCTGCCCCTTACCAGTCCTCGCAGCTGGACTCTATGCCCACAGAGAGGCAGACCACCACTGAGGCCTCGTGGCAGATTCAATGTGAAGGGCTGGAGGCATCTTCCACAGATTTCTATCTCCTAGTTGGTTTGCCATGAGAGCACTTCCAGTTTGCAAGGAAGTGCTGCCATATTGGACTGAGAGGGGCCCCCAGGAAGCCTGAGGAAGGTTATCTTGGGAGCCAGAGGCCTGGCTTTCTTCCACCTGGCCAAGGAGAACAGACAAAGACAGGGTCTCTCCTCCTCAGCACCCCGCCCTTAACACCATCCTTCTTTCCTACCCTCAGACTTCCCTCTGCCACCCCTTTCCTTCCCCCAGCCCCCAGCTTCACATAGCTAACCTGGAGGTGGGGCCTCCCAGCAGAGGGGGAGGAGGCAGGGCCACCAGAGAGTGTGTGGGGTGGGGGTGGGGAACAGGTGCCCATGACTCACCCTCCTCTCCCCTCCCACTCCAGCCTTAGCCCCCAACCTTCGATTTCTCCACGCAGGTGACGATCTACACTGGGGAAAACAGGATCGCTTCTGTGCTCCCATAACTTTCTTCTTTTAATCCTCACCCTTTGCTTTCAGCAACCGAGGCCTCCAGCCACCACCTGAGGGGGACGCCCATCTGATCCTTGAAGCCTTCCCACAGCACTGGGGACATTGCCCACCCCCAGGGCTGGGGCAGCAGGGAAGGAGGGCAGGAGGTGGGGAGCTTAGCACAGCGGGGAAATTGGGCTTGGTCCGAAGCTCGGCCAGGCTCTTGAATTTTTCTGGCTCTGAAACTTAAGCAAATGACTTAATTTCACTGGGCCGCTGTAGGGGAGGCAAGAGTCAAGGAGATGGTGTGGGCAAAGCAGCTGGCCCAGGGCCAGCCTCAGAGTCTGCTCCCAGTGGCAGTGGCCGTGTCCTCACCCCCAGCGCTCAGACCCAGCCTGGGTCAGGATGTGCTCAGTAATGGTCCAAGTGCCCTTTTAAGCCGGCTGAACCCGTATATTCATCTGTGGTGGGGGAATGGACCAAACACCTTTCCTGGAATGCTGCCAGGAATAGAGAGAACATGGATAATGCTCCCCATGTGCCCTGAGCCATAGGTGAAGGAAGTGGTGCCCACCTTTGCCAGCTGTGTGGCCTCAGCCATGTTGCTTCAGTTCACTGAGCCTCAGTTTCCCCAGCTATTGACAGGGTTTTCAAAACACTGCCCAGGAAGTGCCTGGCATGGTCCCTGACACCTAGTGAGTGCTGGGCACTTGGCAGTCATTGTTTCTGCTAGAACTAACAATTATTGTTATTGCTGTTGGTAATCAAAAATAAAACTAACAACAGATGATGAACCCAGTTCCTCCTGAGGTGGATGGGTTAAAGGCAGGAAAAAATCCCTTGGTCCAAGTGGAGCCCAAAGTGGATGCCACATAGGTAAAGAAGCAGGAAAAAAGTTTAGAGGGCTTGAATAGGAAAGGAGTGGAGAGACCTTGAGCCGACCCCGGGGTGGGCAGGAACACGACCCACAGAGACCAGGAGGTAGGCCGGTCAGCCCAGGGGATGGGTAAGCCCCCAGTCTGATGGGAGGGAGCTATCCTGAGCTCTGGGAGAGACAGGACACGCACATGCAAACATACAGCGGTGGTGTCGGGGGCACAGTGGGGCTGCGTGTGTTCTAGACAAGCAGACCTGAGGGCTGAGCTAGCTTCTGGTCCCAGAGGTCGGGGGCTGGGATTACCAGGAGGATTGAAGCTAGGCCACAGAAGAGGGAGGCTGGGCACTCACTTGTCCCCAAACATTTGCTGAGCACCTCCTGTGTTCCAGGCCCTGGATGAGACACTGGGAAGGCAGCCACACCCTGCCCCTGTGGAACTCCCTGCTCCTACCCCCAGAGAGATGGTAGAAGAGCCAGACCCTGGTACAAGGTTCCTGAGGGGCCAGGGGCACAGAGCCTGGAGGCTTCAGAGGCTGGGGTGATCCCAGTGCTGGTGCAGGCCTGTCGGTGGGTGTAGGGACTACCATGGGGAGGGGGCAGTGGTGTGTGGGACCCCCCCCCCACACACACACACACATTGGACAGGCCCGACTAACGCTGGATTTGCCTTGCAGCTGTGCACAATCTAACCATGCCCCCTTCCTCCCCCAGGTACACTGGCCCACCAAGCATCAGGTGGCGTGGAGCTCCTGGCTCCTGGGGCCCCCAGGGGGGTTGCTGGGCAGAAAAACTGAGTCTCGGGAGAGTGTGTCTGTGCCACCTGCTGTCCTGCCCTGTCTGTGATGTCTCCCCAACCCAGCCTCTTCCCTCTCTGCCTCTGTTTCCCCATCCCAGCTCTTTGAGGCCCAGGGGGGCTCGCCTGTCTGCCTCTCAGTCATTCTGTGTCCACTCTGTCACCCTTTCTCTGTGTTGGCTTTTTCTGGGTTGTGAGGGCTTGGGGGAACCCAGCTGGACTCCGACGAGGCCAGCACAGACTGGGAAGGAGTTCAGCCTGTTCTCTCAGCTCTGGGCACCCAGGTCCCAGAAGGCACTGAACCCCTTCCCCTGGGCCCCTGGTTCTGGCAGGAGGGCAGCAGGCAGGGTGGGAAGGGATCAGAGTGTACCCTTTACCACTCCCTCCCTGGTGCCCCCCTAACCAGAGCCTGCCTCCCAGCCTGGACTCCCCTCTCCCATGAGGGTGCCCACTCACATCTGAAGGCATGGTCCTCCTACCTGCCTGTAGCCCCATCACCCCATGTCTCTCTTGGTCTCTGTCTTCCTGCGTGTTTTCCCTTCCCTGTGACTGTCTCCCCCTCGACCTCTTGCCCCAACCCCACCCCAGAGGAAGGGACTTGGGGGTGGGGGCTGAGCTGATGCTACGTTCGGGGTTGGGGAACCAGGAGTGAGGAAAGGAAGGAAAAGGGGGCATGTTGCCAAAAAAGAAACGAAAGCAATTTAATCTCTTTTTTTCTCTTTTTTTCTTGCGCATTTTTTTTTTCAATTTGTTTTCTCTCTCTCTTCCGATGCTTAAAGTAGAAGTGGAGCAGAAAGGTAAACGCACTGTTACCAATGCTAACCCCTAACTCACACTTTGTTTTACCTGTACTATACTTATGTGACCCGCCCTCCCCTCTTGGCCCCTTCTTCTCCCACCTGTCCAACTGGGTCCAGTTGCTAGCCCCCACCCCAGGTGTCCTCCCAGTGGGGCCAGCCCTGGTCCAGCCGTGGGCAACTCCACACTCCAGACACCCGAGGAAGCTCCTCTCTGAGTACACGGCCAGGACCTTCTCTCTCTTTCTCTCTCTGCCTCTCTTTCTTTCTGTCTCACCCTGTCCCTCCTTCCTAGTCCCTGGCCCTGCCAAGGGGACCTGGCCCTCTCTCATCCTTCTTTTGCCTCCTTCAGGAGAAGTTTGTAAGCATCCTGGGTGGGTGGGGACCCCCTTCCCTGGCTCCCGACTGGGGGCGGGGTGGGGGGGCACCGGGTGAGCTGTCTTTCTCCTCTCTTCTTCCTGCCCCAACTTTGATAACTTACGTTCAGTTGGGGGAGGCGGGATGGAGGGGACACTTTTGTTTTCCTTTTGGAGAGCAGATTGGCCCTATCTCTTGGGCTCCTGGTGGCTTAAGTTCCTTCTGGTTTGGTGTTTTCAAGGCCCAGAGCTGTTTTGGAGCACAGAGCACCAGTTTCCCCCACCCCTGGCCCCCAACCCCCAACCTCAACCTACTGGGGGCCCACCCCTGGGGAGGGGTATAAATTGTCCCCAGCCCTGGGAGGGCAGCCTGTCAAATGGGGGAGGGCAAAGGGGTGGGGATGGGCCTCACGGTGGGGGGAGCGTGGGGTGGGGGAGCATTTTTCTCTGGTTCTGAAACACTTGCAAAGCTGCAGTCAGGGTTTCTTCTGGGCTGTTGTGGTTAGAGGACCAGGGAGAGCGGGGAGGGGACAGTATGGGCCAGGTATGGGGACTTCCAGGAGCACCGTAATTTCTTGCCAGGTTTAATTAACCTTCAGCAGGGCAGCAGGAAGACTCCATGGTGGGTTGGACTGTTTGTCATGGAGGGAAGGGCAAGGGTTGCAGCTGAAGGGGTTGGAAGGTGGGATGTTGGGGGTAGGTGCTTCCTCCCGAGAGTTTTTGGGAAATTGATAGCTCTGAGGCTGGCAGCAGGGGAAAGGCTGGGTGAGCATCCTTTCAGATAGCTTTTGCCTTGAAATTACGGTGATCTGTAGAGCATCCCCTCCAAGGGAGGTGGGGCAGGGTCCCTCCAAGCTGCTCCCCTACCCGCTGTCTCCCTCCCCCATCTCAGAGAGGCCTGGGCAGCCAGCCCACGGTCTGCCCCAGAACACCTTGCCACTCTCTCCCTCTCTCTTTCCTGGAGTCTCTCTCCCATCCAGCACCAGACACTCTTCTTGCAGGTCCGGTGGTGGTTTGGATACGCATCCCTGGATCTTTTCTCTTCAAGAGGCGGGTGGGAGAAGGGAAAGGAGGTGTTGGGAGCTTGGTGCTGGGGAGGGGTCCTTGCTGGCAAAGGCCCCAGACAGACCCTTCCTCATCTTTTCCCCCTTCCCCAGGGTAACCTCTAACCACGTTTTCCTCCTCCACACCCTTCTGACCAGGTCAGGCTCTGAGACCTCTCACCGCCCCCCTCATACACACAGCTGGCAAGGGCCTCCCCCCAACCCTGGCTTGGGGAGAGGGGAGACCTGGGCACAGAGGAAGCGGGTGGAGGCCAGGTGTGCTGGTGACAGGATACAGGCCAGCACCTCAGGGCACTGGGGATAGGGAGATGCTGAAGCCCCAGGGCCCAAGCCAGGAACCTTCTGGTCCTTGCCCACCTCTGTGCCCTCAGCTTCCCTTCCCCTCCTAAAATATGGCATGTTCCTGGCTGCTTCGTGCCTGGGGACCCTTGAGCTGCCCCCCAAGCCAGTGCCAGGTCCCAGCCTTCCTGTCCCTTTTGGGGCCAGCTGCTTTGGTGACAGGCCAAGCAGAAGCAGAGAATTCACTGCAAACCCTCACCCTGGCCTGTCCATGGGTTCTGCTAGCAGGGAGGTGAGAGGGAGGCCCCAGCCATCCTGGATGGCAGGGCCTCTGGCCGTCACCACTCTGGGAGGAGGAGGGGAGTCTGGCCTTGCTGACCATGAGAGTTCAGATCTCCACTGGGTCAGCAGGGGCCTAGGAGTAGGTGGCCCTGGGACGTGATGGGGCAAGGGTGGGCAGGCCAGCAGGGGCCAATGAGATGCAGTTGAGGTTTTCCTCCTTTTCAGGGATTGGGGGGGTGGGGCGGGGCCCCCCACCTTTCTGACATCAGCGCTGCCTTGGTCCCTCCTCCCGAGCCGGGGATGGTTGCAGGTAAATCGGGGTCCGGGGCAGGGGCGGTGGGGGGGCCTGGCTGGGGTGGGCTGGGTCTTTATCCTAGCACTTGGTTCCCTCCCTTACCCACTCTGAGCTGGACCTGGGACTGCCCCCCTGAGGGACCCTCAGTCGGGCCTGGGCCTTGGAGTGAATTCTCTGCTCACCCCCTCTCTCCTCTGCCAGCACTAACCCTTTCTTCCCAGGTGGTCTCCAGTGTGCCTCCCTTGGAACCAGGACCTCTGCTGAGGCCCCCCACCTTGTCTCTCTTCCCTCCATGCAGCTTTCCTTCCCTCTCCTCAACTCTCCTGGGGAGTCCCCTACCTCCCCATGTCCCATTCCCATCCCTGTGCACCAGTGTCAGTGTCTGCTGCTGAACAAACCCCACGAGACCCTGCCGGCTGGGAGCAGGGCTGGGCACTGTAGGGGAGGGGCTGGACTTTTCCAGAAACCCTTCCTGATTGTGTGGATACTGGGGCAGAGGCACAAGCTGCGTCAGGAACTTTGGGTGCTTCTTCCACCCTGAAATGGGAGGTACCCTCTATACCCACAGTGGGTACAGAAACATTACTACCTTGCAATTTTTGCAGGAGGAAGAAAATGGAGTAAAAAAAAATATGTCCTTGTGTGGTTGGTGAAGGATGGGACCCTCGACTCTAGCTCTTCCATAGGGGGCAGAGACGAAGGCGAAGGGGCAGGGTGCTGAGTCCCTGGAACCTCAAAGCTGCTGAGCAGTGGCTGCAGTGAAGAGGTCTTTCTGCCCCACTTAAGGCACACGAGAAAATCTGGGAGGGCTTTTGCCAAACCCCTTATCCCCAGCCTGTGGGGTCTCTAGCAGCCAGGAAAGGAAAGAGGGGCACCACCTCCCCACCACTAACCCTGCTCTTAATGGCCTTCAGGGTTGACATCTCCAGGGAGAGGGGCAGCTGGGTGGGGTGGGGGTCCCAGCCCAGAAACCCCCTTCCCATCACCAGCCCTACCAAGCAACCATGACTGCAGCAGCAGGAGGGGACAGCCTGGCTCCCTCCCAGGCCTTGTGACCAATTTGCCTCTCTCTTCCCCTCTCTCTTTTCTCTCTGCCCCTCCCTTCCCTCACCCCTGCTCCTCCTCTCTATCTCCTCCCCTCCTACCTGCCCGGCCCAGTCTTCGTGTGCCCAGGGACGCTGCAGAAGGTGCTGGAGCCCACCTCAACACACGAGTCAGAGCACCAGTCTGGTGCGTGGTGCAAGGATCCACTGCAGGCAGGAGACCGCATCTATGTCATGCCCTGGATCCCCTATCGCACAGACACGCTGACTGAGTACGCCTCGTGGGAGGACTACGTGGCAGCGCGCCACACCACCACCTACCGCCTGCCCAACCGCGTAGATGGTACCGGCTTCGTGGTTTATGATGGCGCTGTCTTCTACAACAAGGAACGCACACGCAATATCGTCAAGTATGACCTGCGCACACGCATCAAGAGCGGGGAGACAGTCATCAACACTGCCAACTACCATGACACCTCTCCCTACCGCTGGGGGGGCAAGACCGACATCGATCTGGCTGTGGATGAGAATGGGTTGTGGGTCATCTATGCCACTGAGGGTAACAATGGGCGGCTGGTGGTGAGCCAGCTCAACCCCTATACGCTGCGCTTCGAGGGCACATGGGAAACAGGATATGACAAGCGCTCTGCGTCCAACGCCTTCATGGTGTGCGGCGTCCTCTATGTGCTGCGCTCAGTCTATGTGGACGATGACAGTGAGGCAGCTGGCAACCGCGTGGACTATGCCTTCAACACCAATGCTAACCGCGAGGAGCCAGTCAGCCTGGCCTTCCCCAATCCCTACCAGTTCGTCTCCTCCGTGGACTACAACCCACGCGACAACCAGCTCTATGTCTGGAACAACTACTTCGTGGTGCGCTATAGCCTGGAGTTTGGACCCCCGGACCCCAGTGCTGGTGAGGAGGCGCCTGTTCACTGCCCCAGGCCCCACCCACAGTCACAGGGTGGGGACGCACTCTGGGAGTTCTCCGGGACTTGAAGGTGGGCTGGGGAAGCCCTGGAAGTCTGAGAGAGTCACACAGCACATGCTGTTCTAAGTACTTAGCAGCTGATAAATAATTTATCCCACCCTCACAGTCATTGGCATTGTTACTGCCCCCAGTTTACAGATGAGGAAGCTGAGGCCCTGGGGTATTGGGAGATTCGTTTATTTTTAATTTTTTTTAAATTCTATTTTTATTTTTAGAGACGGGAAGGGAGGGAGAAAAATATCAATGTGTGAAAGATACATCAATTGGTTGTTTCTCGCACACCCCCAACCAGGTACCTGGCCTGCAACCCAGGCATGTGCCCCAGCTGCAAATCGAACTGGCGACCCTCTGGTTTTGCAGGCTGGCACTCAATCCCCTGAGCGACACCAGCGAGGGCCTATTAGTTTATTTATTTGAGAATTTGGACTCAGAACTCAAGTTTCCCAACCATTGAGCTGCACTGCCTCTCACAGTGGCCTGTGGACTTTCGCCCTGGAACCTTTATCAACTGAAATCTTGGGTGGAAGCCCAAGTATCCAGTGGAACAGAACAAGGCTGAGTGCTGATGTTGATGGGCTGAGGGCCTCTCTGTAGTTCCATTTTCCCCCTCAGCTTCCCTGAGCCAGCTCTGAGCAGCTCTTGGGCTCCAGGGAGCCTAATCTAATTCAGCTTCATTTTCATAATGGGGAACTGAGGACCCCAGAGGAAAGGGACGTGGCCAGGTTACAGAGTCCAGAGTGAGAGTAACCGAGCATGGGAGGTGGCCATTAACCTCCTTCATGGCCTGTCCTCTCCTGTTTTTTCAAACTTCAGGGTGCACACAAGTAAATTCTTACCACCTTTTGATGCCTTTACATGGTCCCACAGGTGTGAGGGAGCTCTGTGGGCAGGAAGAATACAGGGGAGATCCACTTCCAGTCCCAAAGAGAACCAGGCACCTTTCCACATCATTACCAAGAAAGATGCTAGGATGCCAGGGATCCCTGTGCCCGGGCATGCTGTGGCAGGGCCCTGAGCATGGGGGTGACTCTCTCTTGTGTCTCCTCTCCATTCTAGGCCCAGCCACTTCCCCTCCCCTCAGCACAACCACCACAGTCCAGCCCACACCCCTGACCAGCACAGCCTCACCCACAGCCACCACCCCACTTCGCCGGGCACCCCTCACTACGCACCCAGTGGGTGCCATCAACCAGCTGGGACCTGACCTGCCTCCAGCCACTGCCCTGGCCCCTAGCACCCGGCGGCCCCCAGCCCCAAATCTGCACGTGTCCCCAGAGCTCTTCTGTGAACCTCGAGAGGTGCGACGGGTCCAGTGGCCGGCCACCCAGCAGGGCATGCTAGTGGAGAGGCCCTGCCCCAAGGGCACTCGAGGTGAGTGCAGAGGCCTTGGAAACTTTCAGTGTGGCTGGCTTGGGGGTGGCCACTGCTGGTCTGGGCAGGGGAGGGACGAGGGACATGCCCACCACTCAGCTTAGCACAGGTACACTTACCTGTTCATCTTCCGTCAGAGTGTGGCCTTCATGTGGCAGGGGTCACACCTGACATCTGCAGCTGTGTCTCCAGAGCCCAGCTGAGCTCTCAGGGCACAGTAGCAGCTCAGTTAGTACCCCCAAACCCCAACCCCATGCCCTGTCCCCTCCTATAGTACTGAATCCCTGCCACATGAAAAACGCCAGGTAGACCCTGCAGGGAGCCCACAGAGGTGACTTGGTGTGTCCCAGCCTGAGGCTGAGATGGAACAAATAGCCATGGGAGCAGCTGATGACTGGACAGACAGACAGTTAAAGTGCCAGAGGGGTGGAGCTAGGACCATGTGCTCCAGGGATCTGAGGGAAGGGTCAAGAGGCTTCATGGAGATGGGGCTTCCAAGATGGGCTTTGCCAAAAAAGTTCTAATTCTTGTAGGCAAGGATAGAAGGGGAGCCAAGAGGGAGAGCTTAGAAAGTCAGGGGTGACTTATGTCACCTCAGAGTGACATCTCTCTTGACTGTCTGGCCTGCTTCATGTCTGATCTTCCGTGTTCCCCTCACCTACTTGCCCCCTCTGTCGTCTTTTTCCCCTTGCTTTGACCCGTCCTTCTCTCCTTCCTTGTGGCTCCCTTTTCTGTTCCTGTCTGTCTGTCCCTGCAGGAATTGCCTCCTTCCAGTGTCTACCAGCCCTGGGGCTCTGGAATCCCCGGGGCCCTGACCTCAGCAACTGCACCTCCCCCTGGGTCAACCAGGTGGCCCAGAAGGTACCAGCAGCAGCCGCTCCTCCCAGACAGGCACCCTGTGCTCACACACTGGGCTCTGGGTGGTTGGGTGCAGGGGGAAGTGGAACAACGGGAGAGAGAGGGAAACAAATGGGTGGCAGGTCTGGGAAGCAGGAATGTGGGATTGCCTCCCTGGCCTACAGAGTTGGGGAGAAGACAGTCAGGAAGAAGGGGCAGCAGAAAGCAGTGAGAAGGGCCAAGCAGGCCAGGCCTGTGCAAAGGGACCATGGCAGGGCAAGATGGTCCCTGACAGAGCCGGGTCCCCCACTTCTGCCTCATGCAGATCAAGAGCGGGGAGAATGCCGCCAACATTGCCAGTGAGCTGGCCCGCCACACCCGGGGCTCCATTTATGCAGGAGACGTGTCATCCTCTGTGAAGCTGATGGAACAGCTGCTGGACATCCTGGACGCCCAGCTGCAGGCCCTGCGGCCCATCGAGCGCGAGTCAGCTGGCAAGAATTACAATAAGGTGGGGCCTGGCAGCGGGGCCAACAGTGGGCACTTCCCAGCAGGCTCAGGAAGTTTCTGGCCTGGTACCTACAAGCTGGGTTGCCACCTTTGGTCAGAGGAAGGAGGGACAGGATCCAGGCCTGGTGGTCTCCTTCCCTGGGCTACCTTGGAGAGTCCTGGGGGTTGGGAGATCCCTTAGGAACAACTCTTGATCATGGCCCAGCACCAGGTTGGTGGCAAACACTGAACAGTGAGAGTGTCAGGATGAGTAGAGCCAGAGGCTAGGCCTGACGGTGCCTCCATCTCTTTCCTTAGATGCACAAGCGGGAGAGAACCTGCAAGGACTACATCAAGGTGAGGCCCAGAGGGCTCTTGCTGACTGAGGGATGTGGGACAGGCCCCAGGAGGCCCTGGGGGGATGGAGGTTGAGAGGAGGGGACACAGCCCAGTCTGAGGAACCAGAGGATATGGGAGGGCTCATGGTACCACTCCCAACCTTCCCTCCTCACCCCTACCCTTTTAGGCTGTGGTAGAAACAGTGGACAACCTGCTGCGGCCAGAAGCTCTTGAGTCCTGGAAGGACATGAATGCCACAGAGCAGGTGCATACAGCCACCATGCTCCTGGACGTCCTAGAAGAAGGTGCCTTCCTGCTGGCTGACAATGTCAGGGAGCCAGCCCGCTTTTTGGCTGCCAAACAGAATGTGGGTGAGTGCTGTGGTCTCACTGGAGCAAGTTCAAGTGCAAATCTTGAACTCTGTAGCCCACCTGTTCCAGAGGCCACAGGGAACACCCTGTCATGCTGGCCCTTGACCTTGGGCTGCTGGACTGAGGACAGACTCCAGCCCTATATGCCCTGTCATCCTCTCTCCCCACAGTCCTGGAGGTCACGGTTCTTAACACGGAAGGCCAAGTGCAGGAGCTGGTGTTCCCCCAGGAGTACCCAAGTGAAAACTCCATCCAGCTGTCAGCCAACACCATCAAGCAGAACAGCCGCAACGGTCAGTGCCTGGCCCCTGAGCTGACAGCCTGCCCCACTTATGAAGAACAGCAGCTCTCAGCTTTTATGGGATTTAAGAGTCCGAGAAAAGGTTGGGACCCATAACAACACAGAGAAGTCCTCTGCTCAAGCTGGTGGAACATTTCAGGGTACTCACAGGGTCTTCCCAAAGCCCCAGAGCCCAGGACACTTTGCAGCCTGAAGAGTGCACCTCTGTGCAGCAGCAGTTGATCCTCACGGCTCAGAGAGGATTGTCCCATTTGAGACTAAGGCTCAGAGAGGTTAGGGATTCTCTCGAGGTCACTCTGCAGGTGAGAGGTGCCCAGGGACCCAGGCCCTGTGTCCTGACCTGCTGCCCTGTTGTTTGGCACTGCCTACAACCAAGCAGTCATCCTGGGGCAGGGTTCCCTGAGCCCCCCTTGCCTGTCTTGAGGCCTGGTAAAGTCATCCTGGGGCAGGGTTCCCTGAGCCCCCCTTGCCTGTCTTGAGGCCTGGTAAAGCCAGGTGTAAGTGGCTGGAGATGCACCAGCCAAGGGCTGATGGCATACCCTGCTACACCTGTCCTCCCCAGGGGTGGTCAAAATTGTCTTCATCCTCTACAACAACCTGGGTCTCTTCCTGTCCACTGAGAATGCCACAGTTAAGCTGGCAGGTGAAACGGGCACGGGCAGCCCAGGGGGCACCTCCCTGGTGGTGAACTCGCAGGTCATTGCAGCCTCCATCAATAAGGAGTCCAGCCGCGTCTTCCTCATGGACCCTGTCATCTTCACCGTTGCCCACCTGGAGGTGAGCTAAGGCATCCCCACCCTCCATGAGGGTCCCAGCATCCTTTGTATTCCCAGGCTGCATACCCCACCCCCCACTGCCTGTTCATCCATCCAAGAGCAAGTTCCCACCCCTCCCTGGGCCACCAGCCCCCACCTCAGCTGCTTAAGTCTGTCCTCAAAGATATTAGATGCCTGGAGCCCCAGGTACTTCTCCATGCTTGTTGCTATACTTGTAGCTGGGTGTGAGGGCTGGAGGGGACTCCCCAGATCTGACTCCCCGGCCACCACCACACAACAGGCCAAGAACCACTTCAATGCTAACTGCTCCTTCTGGAACTACTCGGAGCGCTCCATGCTGGGCTACTGGTCGACCCAGGGCTGCCGCCTGGTGGAGTCCAACAAGACCCACACCACATGTGCCTGCAGCCACCTCACCAACTTTGCCGTACTCATGGCTCACCGCGAGATCGTAAGCTGGCTGGCGTTCTGCTGCGCGCTCCAGGCGGGCCTGCTCACTGGCCCAGCTTTGCATGGCATAATAGAGTGGAGCATGGGCAGTGCCAGGGAAGGCCAGCTTTGTGGGCATGGGGGGCCACCAGTCTAGCCCAGGGCATGAGGCACACGTCTCATTCTATCTGGTCATGGTCCTACCTTCTCCCAAGGCACTCTGGAGAAGCAAATTGGTGTTACCTTTTGTCATCTCTCTATATGCCTTCCAGAGCATGAGGAAGTGAGTGTGCCACCTGGAGAGGGGTGGGGGCCAGCAAGTTGGCCAGGGGCAGAAGGCCAGAGGACCGGGGGACTGTGGCCTGCGGCCTTGTCCCCAGCTGGCACTTAGCTGACTGAGCCTAGGGTGAGCCTGGCTGTGAGCCAAGGGTGCTGATCATACTCTCTGCTGTCCCCCAGTACCAGGGCCGCATCAATGAGCTGCTGCTGTCAGTCATCACCTGGGTGGGCATCGTGATCTCTCTGGTCTGCCTGGCCATCTGCATCTCCACCTTCTGCTTCCTGCGGGGGCTGCAAACCGACCGCAATACCATCCACAAGAACCTGTGCATCAACCTCTTCCTGGCTGAGCTGCTCTTCCTGGTTGGCATAGACAAGACTCAGTATGAGGTGGGCCAGGCATGAGGTAGGGGTTGGGGGAGGGAGGAGAGGCCTTCTGGCTGGGCAGCCCTCATCTGTGGTACCCTTGCCCCCCAGATTGCCTGCCCCATCTTTGCTGGCCTGCTGCACTACTTCTTCCTGGCTGCCTTCTCTTGGCTGTGCCTAGAGGGTGTGCACCTCTATCTGCTGCTGGTGGAGGTGTTTGAGAGCGAGTACTCCCGCACCAAGTACTACTACCTGGGCGGCTACTGCTTCCCAGCCCTGGTGGTAGGCATAGCAGCCGCCATCGACTACCGCAGCTACGGCACCGAGAAGGCGTGAGTGCCACTGCCTGCCCCACCTTCTGTCTCTCCTCCTGCCTGGTTGCCTGCTCAACAGCAGGACCCTTGGGGCACTGGGCTCCTGGGTCGGAGGGAGGGGCCCTTCTCTGCCTCTCTCTACCTGGCCCTGCTTCCTTTATAGTTGCTGGCTCCGAGTGGATAATTATTTCATCTGGAGCTTCATTGGGCCCGTCTCCTTTGTTATCGTGGTAAGCTGGAAGGCAGTACCCTTTCTCTAGGCTAGCTTTGTCCCTGCACACCCCCAGTCTCCCCAAGCCCTTGAGAACTGTGGGAACTGAACAGCCAGCTAAGAGGACGGGAGCAGAGTGGGTCTGTAGAGTTCCAGTACTGAGGTCTGTCCATCCAGGAGCTGTGATTTGAGCCCCTGCTCTGGATCAGGCTGTGGGCTCCATCCTCCAAGAAGCAGGGAGCTGTTCACAACCCCCAGGAGCCTTGTCGGCATGCACCTGGGTGCCCCAGTGAAGGGGTCCATGCTGAGACTTGGCCTGGGAGCTCACACCGCCAGGCAAAGCAACCCCAGCACAGCCCCTGCCCTTGTCCTGCCCCCAGGTGAACCTGGTGTTCCTCATGGTGACCCTGCACAAGATGATCCGGAGCTCGTCTGTGCTCAAGCCCGACTCGAGTCGCCTCGACAACATTAAGTAAGCACCCCTTCCTTGCACCTCTGTCGCCTAAAGCCCCACACACTGGCCTGGCCTAAAATGTGGTACTGTCACTTCTGTTGTCACACAACTTGATTTTTAAAAAAATATTTCCGGAGAACCAAGATGGCGGCGTAGGTAGACACACTGCGCCTCATCGCACAACCAGAACTGACAGAAAATTGAACAGCAAGGGGGTCCAACACCAAGGAAATACAAAATAAACATTCATCCAGACCGGTAGGAGGGGCGGAGACGGGCACCGGGGTGGAGAGGACTCACGTGGCCGTGGCGGGACTGAGACTGGCGGAGTGTGGGACGAACGGGGCAGGCAGTCCAAGTACTAGCAGACCCTGCAACCCTACATTTGTGCAGATAAACAGAGAGGGCCGGACTCGGAGTGGCGGAGAGCAGGGCAGGCAGAGCAGTGGGTAGCACCCCGGGGCCCCACATTCGCACACAGATAAACAGGGCGAACGGCGGGGAGCGAAGCAGACTGCGCAACCCAGGGCTCCAGCTCCGGGAAATAAAGCCTCAAACCTCTGATTGAAAGCGCCTGTGGGGGTTGGGGCAGCAGCAGGAGAGACTCCCAGCCTCACAGGAGAGGTCGTTGGAGAGACCCACAGGGGCCTAGAGTGTGCACAGGCCCACCCACTGGGGAACCAGCACCAGAGGGGCCCAGTTTGATTGTGGGTAGCGGAGTGAAAGACTGAAATCCGGAGGAGAGTGAGGCGGGCGCCATAGCTCCCTCTTGGCCCCTCCCCCACGTACAGCGTCACAGCACAGCGACCAGCGTTACCCCGCCCCGTGAACACCTAAGGCTCTGCCCCTTAAAGTAACAGAAGCGCCAAGACCAAAAAAAATGGCCCAAATGACAGAACACTTCAAAGCTCCAGAAAAAATACAACTAAGCGACGAAGAGATAGCCAACCTATCGGATGCACAGTTCAAAGCACTGGTTATCAATATGCTCACAGAATTGGTTGAATCTGTTCGAAAAGTAGATGAAAAAATGAAGCCTATGCAAATAGAAACAAAGGAAAATGTACAGGGAACCAATAGTGATGCGAAGGAAACTGGGACTCAAATCAACGGTGTGGACCAGAAGGAAGAAACAAACATCCAACCAGAAAAGAATGAAGAAACAAGAACTCGGAAAAATGAGAGGCATAAGAACCTCCAGGACATCTCGAAACGTTCCAACATCCGAATTATAGGGGTGCCAGAAGGAGAAGAGGAAGAACAAAAAAATTGAAAACTTATTTGAACAAATAATGAAGGAGAACTTCCCTAATATGGCAAAGGAAATAGACTTCCAGGAAGTCCAGGAAGCTCAGAGAGTCCCAAAGAAGCTGGACCCAAGGAGGAACACACCAAGACACATCATAATTACATTACCCAAGATTAAACACAAGGACCTACATCCAAGATTACTGTATCCAGCAAAGCTATCATTTAGAATGGAAGGGAAGATAAAGTGCTTCTCAGATAAAGTCAAGTTAAAGAAGTTCATCATCACCAAGCCCTTATTATATGAAATGTTAAAGGGAGTTACCTAAGAAAAAGAAGATAAAAAATAGGAACAGTAAAAATGACAGCAAACTCACAGTTATTAACAACCACACCTAAAACAAAAACAAGAGCGAACTAGGCAAACAACTGGAACAGGAACAGAACCATAGAGATGGAGATCACATGGAGGGGTGTCAATAGGGGATTGGGAGAGGGAGAGGGAGGGAAAGGTACAGAGAATAAGTAGTATAGATGATAGGTGGAAAATAGACAGGGGGAGGGTAAGAATAGTGTAGGAAATGTAGAAGCCAAAGAACTTATAAGTATGACCCATGGACATGAACTATAGGGGGGAATGTGGGAGGGAAGGGGTGGGCAAGATGGAGTGGAGTCGGGGGGGGGGGCGGAATGGGACAACTCTAATAGCATAATCAATAAATATATTTAAAAAAATATATTTCCCATATGTCTTGTCAGTAGATAACTTAAAAAAAATTTTTTTAATTGAGGAAGGGAAGGAGCGGGGAGAGAGAGAGAAACATCAATTTGTTTTTCCACTTATTTATGCATTCATTGGTTATTTCTTGTAAGTGCCCTGACTGGGGATCAAACTGCAACCTTGCTGCATCAGACGATGCTCTAACCAACTGAACTACCCGGCCAGGGCCCACAATGTGATTTAAGGACAAACATGGTATTTTATCGTGCTTGTTATATATACACTTAATGAGTATTTAAAAAACTGGCATTAGCCCATTCAGCTTCTGGTTTGGGGGACAACACTGCCTAAGGCAAGGCTAAATTCAAAAAGTGAGTATAACCCTGCCTGGTGTGGCTCAGTGGATTGGCGCTGGCCTGTGAACCCAAAGGTCGCTAGTTGGATTCCCTGTCAGGGCACATGCCTGGGTTGCAGTCCAGGTCCCCAGTAGGGGGCGTGTGAGAGGCAACCAATTGGTGTTTCATACTTCAATGTTTTCCTCCCTCTCTTCCTCCCTTCCCCTCTCTTGAAAAGTAAATAAATAAAAACTTTACTTAAAAACAAAGGAAGTCTATTTTAAGGCAACCTAAAGATAAATAAGCAGCAAAAGATAGTTTAAGGGTCTGGAAATACGGCCAAAAGGACAAAGGATGCAGGGGAATGACTGACTGTTCACAAACTTCAACCCTCAACCCCTGACCTCTGCCTGCCCCTCAGGCCCAGGCTGGGTGCAAGTGTTGCTGGGCATGCCACTCCCCTGAGACAAACTCACCCAGGTGGGTCTTTGCAGACAGCGTCCAGGTTCAAAGAGGCCAATGGGGGAGGCATCTCCACTGGCTGGGACTTTGACATCCCTGTCCCTTCTCCCTACCCACCCCAGATCCTGGGCTCTGGGGGCCATCGCACTGCTCTTCCTGCTGGGCCTCACCTGGGCTTTTGGCCTCCTCTTCATCAACAAAGAGTCAGTAGTCATGGCTTATCTCTTCACCACCTTCAACGCCTTCCAGGGTGTCTTCATCTTCGTGTTTCACTGCGCCTTACAGAAGAAGGTGAGGTCACGGACAAGGTCCAGGTGCCTGCCATCTGCAGTGGCCTGTGTCTGCTTCAAGGGGAACATGGGTTCAGGGTAAGGGAGGATTTAGCCAGGGGTGGAGAAGGCACTGAAAAAGAATTGGACAGAGGACTGGAAGAGCAAGAAAGCAGGGTAGCTTTGGGTCGTGGGGACAGGGGCTCTCCCCAAGGTGTGGGGCATGAAGCAAGCGTGCAAAAAGGAGATGACTGGGCACCATCCAGACATCTCCTACTTCAATAGTCCTGGGATGAACTATGAGTCTCATGGTGACAAAAAGTTTCCTTCTTAAATAAAACGTGTTGAAATCTAAATTTTAAGAAAGTAAATGAAGGCAATAATAGAAGTGGAGGAAAGTGAAGAGGCCCTATAGGGTGCAAAAGACTCAAGTCTTGGAAACTTGGTTCTGAAGGCAGTGGGGACCCCTGTCAGGCTGTTGTTAGTCTTGGGGGGACAGCAGGGTGGGTGAGGCTAAGATTGGGGATGAAGGATGCAGCGATCAGAGTCCTGCAAAGTTGTCTGCGTCCCTCTTCCTCTCAAAACAGGTGGCCCCCATTGGACACACAGGGACAGTAACATCCTTTCAGGAACCCCCAGGCCCCTGTGGCCTGACAAGGGCCTCCCTTTTAGCTGTGCCTTCCTGCTCTCTCAGACACCTAGACATGGACCCTCCTCAGGGCTCGTCCCCTGTTCCTCTCCAGATTTCCATAGGGCCTGCTGCTGTATTTTTCTCAAGTCTTTGCCAAAAATGCCTGCTTCTCAGTGATGCCTCTCCTGATCTATTTGAAATCTGCTGCACACCACCCCTACCCCCACCAGCACTGTCCCTTCTCAGCCATAGGTTTCTTCACAGCACCTAACACCATAAGACATTCTACATTATGTACTGATGTTTGTATCTGTGTCATGTCTGTTTACTAAAATAGCAGTTCTGGTAGGTAGGGCTTTGTGTCTTATTTGTTCTGAGTATCCCCAGGGCCTAATCCACTCCTGACATGTAAAGGATGTTCATCAAAGAGCTGTTGAGTCCATGAATGAGAAACTGTGGTGGAGGTGGAGAAAGGAAGATGGGCCTGAGTGAGGAGAGAGAGCCTATCTGTCTAGCTGCTAGGGGACAGGACAGGTTTCTGGCACCTGCCCATAGCTTGGTCTCTGGACTCCTGAGGTGAGGACACCTGCTACCAGCTGCCTGTCCTCTTTGCCTCCCAGGTGCACAAGGAGTACAGCAAGTGCCTGCGACACTCCTACTGCTGCATCCGTTCCCCGCCTGGGGGCACTCACGGCTCACTCAAGACCTCAGCAATGCGGAGCAACACCCGCTACTACACTGGGACACAGGTATCTGAGGTGGTGCCCCGATCACCAAGCAGGGCTCCCTGGGGTTGAGTGTTGGATCCAAAGCCCCAGAGGCAGGGCAGTGCTCAGGGGCATATCCCTGGTGGTGCTCATCAAGCAAGTGGTCTCAGGAAGATCCTGGAGGGTGGGCAGCTTAAGGATCCCCTCACGTCTGGGCTTTGTCCCCAGAGCCGAATCCGGAGGATGTGGAATGATACCGTAAGGAAACAGACAGAATCCTCCTTCATGGCTGGTGACATCAACAGCACCCCCACACTAAATCGAGGTGAGACAGCATCCCTTGCCCCTGGCTCCAGTCCCTTCAGATTTCCTGGCCTATGGCTCTAGGTTGTCTTTTGACCTCTGACCTCCTGAGCAGGTACCATGGGGAACCACCTGCTGACCAACCCTGTGCTGCAGCCCCGTGGGGGAACCAGCCCCTACAACACCCTCATTGCTGAGTCAGTGGGCTTCAACCCCTCCTCACCCCCTGTCTTCAACTCCCCAGGTGAGACTACTCTGGTGCTGGGAAAGGGCGACAGCCCAGGTCAGGGAGCTTGGGTGTCTGCATCCTGAGGGGTCTTCACATGGGGTATCTTCATGCCTCTTGAACTGTAACCTAGACTCAACATTCCAAGCCCACTTACCTTCTTTTTTTTCCCTCCTGGCTGGCACCTGCAGGGAGCTACCGGGAACCCAGTAAGTGTGACTTTCCTGGTACCATTTCCAAGGCTGGGAGGGGAACAAGACAGTGGCTCCCTCAGATGGCCTCACTTACTTAGGGAGGAGGACTCCGGGTGGTTCCTCCGTCCCCAACACACATACACATGCAATCTCTGGCTTGGTGGCTGGTGTTGCATTTGGACCTTAGGCAGGGAAAGAAGGTGATGAGGATCAGAGCACAGGAAATGGACCCAGATCTTCTCACACTGCTAAGATGCTGAGCCCCCAGCTGGAAGGGGACCCTGGGAAAACTGGTCTCCTCTCCCCCTTCCACCAACCTGCATGGTGGGTATCCACTGCCAGTGAGGAAGAGAGAGAATGAAAGATCCCAGTCCCCATGGGCAGGGGTAAACCCCCAGTCCATGAGGCCTGCATCCTCGCTGTCTGACCCTCCTTTTAAGCAGCCCCCTTCTGCCACAGAGCACCCCTTGGGAGGCCGGGAAGCCTGCGGCATGGACACGCTGCCCCTCAATGGCAACTTCAACAACAGTTACTCCTTGCGAAGTGGGGATTTCCCTCCAGGGGATGGGGCACCAGAGCCACCCCGAGGCCGGAACCTGGCAGATGCTGCCGCCTTTGAGAAGATGATCATCTCGGAGCTGGTGCACAACAACCTGCGGGGCAGCAGCAGCGGGGCCAAGGGCCCTCCACCACCTGAGCCCCCTGTGCCACCTGTGCCAGGGGGTGGCAGTGAGGAAGAGGCGGGTGGGCCCGGGGGTGCTGACCGGGCGGAGATTGAACTTCTCTACAAGGCCCTGGAGGAGCCTCTGCTGCTGCCCCGGGCCCAGTCGGTGCTGTACCAGAGCGATCTGGACGAGTCAGAGAGCTGCACGGCGGAGGACGGGGCCACCAGCCGGCCCCTCTCCTCCCCTCCTGGCCGGGACTCCCTCTATGCCAGTGGGGCCAACCTGCGGGACTCGCCCTCCTACCCGGACAGCAGCCCCGAGGGGCCCAGTGAGGCCCTGCCCCCACCCCCACCCGCTCCCCCAGTTCCCCCTGAAATCTACTACACCTCGCGCCCACCGGCCCTGGTGGCTCGAAACCCCCTGCAGGGCTACTACCAGGTGCGGCGGCCCAGCCACGAAGGCTATTTGGCAGCCCCAGGCCTCGAGGGGCCAGGGCCTGATGGGGATGGGCAGATGCAGCTGGTTACCAGCCTCTAAGGGACCTCATGGACCAGGGGCTGGTGGCCCAAGCCAGGGAGGGAACCCTGGGAAGGGCTCTGGTGGGAGACGGAGACTAAAGGAGGCAGTGGCTGGTGGACCACCCTCCAGGAGTCCCTTGTCTGAGGTCCCTCTAGGCCCCTTGGGGGCTCTGCTTAGGGGACCTGAGGTGCAGGGTTCATAGACAGGGTTTCCCACCAGCCACATGCACCAGCTCAATTTGGGGGAAGTGCCATGAGGAGGAGCCAGGAGGTCCCCAGGGGAGTAAGGAAGGAGAAATTGGAAGGGTGCAGCCCACTCTTGACATCCCCCTCCCCCTACTTTTCCTACTGGTGGAGGGAAATGAAGGATTGGTATCCCTGGGCCAAAGGCTCTGCTGGCTGGAACCTGTCAGTTGCTCCTCTTTCTGTAGCCAGAAATGCTGGGCTGCACCAGGAGGGAGCAGCAGAGGGCAGAAGGACAGAAGGACAAGTTCCTCCTGCACTATAGTTCCTTGCTCCCTGGAGACTGGGGCTTCTGGCTGAGGAGATAAGCCCCAGGGCCAGCAGAATGGGCATTTGTGGCTGGTGGTGTAAAGGTTGAATTTTCTCTGAAGCTCCTTCCCTCTGCTCTTAGTCCCTGCCTCCCCAGCAAGCCTGCCCCCTCAGCCCTCCTCAAGTGCACCCAATGACCCCCCTCCCTTGGGGTGACTCCTGATGAAGCACAACTCCCTAAAGGGCCCCCAGCCCACAGGGGTGGCCATATTTGGGCAGTTCCAGTCCTGTGGGCTCGGCTATCTGGGGAGCAGATTTTGGGTCTGGGTCTCCCTGGGGAGTGGGTCCTGGGCTTGGATCTTTCCCTAGGGGGCCCTTGTTCTCTTCCTCTCTCTTCCTCCCTTATTGTTGTAAATATTTCAACGAAATGGAAAAGACAAAAAAAAAGAAAGAAAGAAAGAAAATCTCATCACTTGAAGCCACCGGGAGCCTGCGGCCCAGCCCGCCCGGGCTTTCTCCGGAGCAGAGTGCCGCCTCTGGGCCCTGGCAGCCAGGACTCCTCTGTGTATGTGTGCATCCCCAGCCGGGTGGGCGGGCCGCCAGAGCAGCTTTTTACAATCCAGAGACAAAAAAAATCTAGAAGCAACAGCGAAACAAAGAACCCGTTTCCTTCCTGGCACCTGTTTCTGCCGCCTCCTTCCCTGCACCGCCTGCCCCTGGCATCAGTCAGCCTTCCTGGGGCGTGTACCTCACTGCCTGCCCCAGGACTGGGGACCTGTCTCCCCCTTCCCTCCCCACTGGCCTGGGGGAGGCACCCCTCACACCCAAAGATGCTTTTGCCAAGATGGCTGCGCTGTCCTCTTGAGTTCCTGCCTCTTGTCTTTTGCTTCTGGAATTCAGCTGGGGATGAGGAGCTGATTTCCTTCCTAGAAAGGTTGATGGGGGAAGGAAAACAAGGGCAGCAGGGTTTGATGTGACTGAGGAGGGAGGGCTGGGAGTGATAAAATGGTCGTCTTTGGGGGGGCACAAAGGTGAAAGATCACCTTCCCTACCCTACACCCTCCTGCAGGGGAGGTAAAGCCAGGCACTAGGGCCAGGAGTCAGGACACCCATGTTCTGGGGGCTCAAGCCCAAACCTGTGGACTCTCAAAGTGTCAGGCTTAACATGTCTCCTGAGTACCTCTTTTAGTCCCATCCCCTCTAGCCTGTCACCCTGGCCCTCCCAGCACCCTCCCAACTTTGGGGGGTAATAACATAGTCCTATTTCCATACTAACCCAGCCCCATAATTGCCATTTCCCCAGGGGTGGCCCTCACCTCTGTTCTGACCCCTTGTCTCTTTTGTCCCTTCCTCTTTTCTCACAAGTGCCATGAGTTTTCAAACATCTTTGGGTCTCAGCCTGCTGCTGCCATGAACTTATTTCGGTTAAGGGGGAGGGGTTCTAGGGAGGAACTAGGGAAAAGGGACAGGTAGGTGGCTGGAGGGGCCCTTTTTGCTGCTAGAAAGCCCCTCCCTTCTGGGGAGCTGGGGCTGGCTTGTCCCCATCAGGGGAGAAGGGGTCAGACCAAAGATGGTGGTTTGTCCTGTGTACGGGGACAGGAGTGGGGAGAAGGCAGTGTTGGGTTCCATCTCTGGCTTTTTCTGGTGGGGAGGCTTTAACTCTTCACCAGAAGAGAATGGGTGAGTCTGGACTCCGAAGAGAAGTAAGGGTGGGGACTAGCTTGCCCAGATGGCTCTGTGAGGAGGGTGGGAGCCAGCTCCATGACCTGCCTTGGCTTTAGGAGGCCAGGGGTTTGCTCCACTGTAGGAGAGGCAGCTGGAGGTCTGTGAAATGCTGGTTGGAAACAAGGGTAGATAGAAGAGTTGGCCTGACCCAGGCACTAGCCCAGCTAGAGCCAGAGCCTGCCTCTGACACCAGCAAGAGGGCTGGAAGAGTTGGCAGGGTGGGAGAGTTTCCAAGGGGACTGGAGGCATGCAAGGAGCCCCTCATCCTCTTCCCCTGCCCAGCCCTCTTTTTATCTCCAGACTGACAATCAAAGGGAGAGAGAGGGTGCAGTGGGTCCCTTGGTTCACATTTTAGCCAGAATCACCAAGGTGAATTCCTAGGCCTCAAAGCTATGTGGCAGGGCCCCCTGGTGGGGCTGAACATCACTGCAGTCCAGTGCAAAGCCACCACCGAGAGCCCAGGTGTTCGTCCCCCCCACCCCAACCAGACCTGGTGCCTTGAAGCCCCCCACCCCAGCTGGGACGGTATAGAGAAGGAAGGGTCTTGGTTTCCTCTCCTATGCCCTTCCTTGGGCTCCTAAATTTATTTGCTTCTAAATCTTGTTATTTTTATCTGGGTTTTTTTTCTCTCTCTCTCTTTTTGGTTTCCCTTGCCTTCCTTTCTCTGTGTCTCCACCTCTTTCCCGTTTTTTTTCCCTCACTGTCTCTGTGTTCCTCTTCTCTCACCCTCAATTTCTCTGTCCATTCAGGCCTCCCGCCCTCCATGCCCCCAGTCCCTCCTTGGTCTCCTTTTCGATATGCCAAACCAATTTTGGGTCGAGTGCATTTAACGAGAACAAAACAAAAGGCTCATAACAACAAGAACGTTTCAGAAAAAAAGTTTTAAAAAATTGTTGAGTCAAAAAAAAAACAATAAAGAAATTAAGATTTCTTGGAATGATGAATGGTGTGACTCTTTGTGGGGTGAGAAACAGGTGAGTGGACCTGCACAGTGCATCTACATGAGGCTCTGACACCTGGAGAAGCATGCACTGCAGCACTTAGAATCTACAACAGAGGGCTGGAGTCACAAAATTGCCCAGAACTTGGTAGGTTCCTGGGCCTGAGCAGCACTTCAGGTGTCGTTTTTCTTTGAATCCTCATAAACATTGTAGGGTGGGTGAAGGTTATTAGAACTCCACTTTGGAAACAGAGTAACAGGCTTTCAGAGCCTGGATGCACCTACCAAGGCTCTCTGGGCCTGGTAACTGTGCCATGTGTCTTTTGAAGCCTTTCCTGGCCCAACATGTGCCCACAGACTGTATTAGAGCAAGCACAGGGATTTTACACTGCCTATCTGATTCCTAGATTCCCACACACCATTGGAGTATGTTTTGAAAGTGACAACACAATGGGATTGCATAGTGTATTTCACATTCTCAAAAAGAACTGCCCGTGCTCAGAGAAACAACCAGTGAAAGCATCTTTCCATGCCCCTCTGCCTGGGATACCCGCATCTAGGACACCACATTCCCATTTCTCCTCCCACCTCCCCAGTCACGCCTTCCCAGTCCTAGTGGCTGGTTCCTTCTCATCTCTGGACCTCTTATTTAACGTTCGCAAGACCAGGAGCTCAGCCTTGGACCTCTTCCCTACCTACCCTGGGAGAACTTGGTTCATCTCATGGTTTTAAATGCTATCTATATACTGATGAGTCCTGAGCATAGTTGCAGTCTAAACGTTACCTTGAGCTCCAGATTTACATTCATCCAACATCCCACTCCATATCTACCCCTGGGTGTCTGGTAGGATCTCAAACCTAATCTGTCCTAAGCCCAGTTCCTGACCACCACTCCCCAGCTCCTCCCAAATGCTTTCCCACCTCAAGTAATGGCCAAATCCATCCCAAGACTCAAGCTAAAATCCTTGGAGCTTCTCTTAGACTCATCTCCTTGTCTCATACTATACATCTGACAGTCAATGCAATGGCAGCTCTAACATTAAAATGTCCAGTATTAATTAGTTCTTCCCATTTTGGTTCAAGCCAACCCTGTCTCTCATCAGGAGCACAGCAATGGTCGGTCCCCTTACTAGCTCCCTTGTTCCTCTCCCGGCTTTTCTCAACACAGAAACCAGAGTGATCTCAGTTAGCATATTTTGTCCTTTCTCTGCTCAACACTATCTAACGGCCTTCTCTCTTGCCCAGATGAAAGGCCAAGGTCAGCACAATAGCTGACAAGGCCCTATAGCATCAGATAGCATCCCCATGGCTCCCTTCCTCCCTCCTTCCATGCCAGTCACACTGGGATCCTCATTTGCAAGCACACAGACACCCTCCTGCCTGCCTCAGGGCCTTTGCACTGGCTGTTGCAGCAGGGCTCATGCAAATCAGAGCTTCTCAGCAGGCTACTCCATTTAAACTGCTATTGGACATTCCAGCACTTCCTAACCGTGCTCTTGCTTTGTTTGTCTCTCATAGTACTCCCATCCCACAAACTATGTATCTTTTTTGCTTGTTTATTGTCTGCCTCCCCAACTAGAAGGTAATACAGAATGGTGTTTTCTTCACTTCTATTCCCCAGCGTGAGTCTGAGATGAGAGCTAAGACTGATGGGAGTTGTGACTCTGATGTTCCCTTAGTTGGCCTCAGTTCCCACACATCTCTCACTGTGTGATGCTAAGTTTTTAATTCAGCGTGGCCCTGAAACCTAACTTCAATATTTTAGCTGGTGCCCAACCCAAGAAAAGGTAAAATATGTTCCTATGCTGGAAAAGGAACTGATTCTACTGGACTTAAGATGCCCTGTGAGCCAGTTCAGTAGTTAAACTTAATTATATATGATTTTGACCTCATTGTCTGATTTTGAAATATAATCCTGTCCTAAGATGAGATTCCACAACATGGCCTGTTCTGCCTTTGTGTCCTTTACTCTCTCCAGCCCTACACACATCCTTCCCCACTAAACACACAGTAGAAATCGGCTGGGCCAGACAACCAATGACCCTCAGTTAGTTATTAGTGGTACCAATTTGCACATGTGCAGGAATAACCTTTATATTGAAATTTGTCATTTCAAAGCTCTTTTCTACATTTCATCTCATTTAATTACCACAAGGTATGTATTATTATCCCTACTTATCAGATGAGAAAACTGAGGTAAGAGTGATTAAATGTTTTACTCAAATAAGATTACTCAGCAAGTTCACAGTGCCTATACTCTGTAGATGCTTTACATATGCTATCCAATTTAAGCCTTTCAATGACCCAGTGGGGTAGGTGTTACTTAGTCCCATTTACAGCTGCAGAAACTGAAGCCCAGAAATGTTTCGAAAATATCCCTACATAGTTAGAGAATATATCCACACTCACTCAGCTAATAAAATAGCTGGACCGGGCCTCTATCTTGGTCTTCTGATCCCAAGGCTGCTTCTAGGACTGTTTGCACCCAGTCACAGTTGTCTACTCCCCATCACTGTCCCACTTGGCATACAATAAAGGAGACTGACAACCTGGCACCTCAAGTCAGAGGAAATGCCCACTGACTGCACCACACCCTGATCGTCCCTATGTAGCTAGTATTAGGACTGTCGAGAGCAGACCCATGGGAGTCATGCCAAAGGGAAGTCCTTAATTCAGAGCAATAGAAGAGCCTCTTCAGATCCCCAAGGGACTGAAAACACTGGGGACCTCTGCCCTTGAGAAAACCCACTCTCCCACAAACTCTTGGGAAGGCCTGGGAGAGCCGGGCTGAGGCTAGTCCTTCATCCCCACATTTCAGGGTTAGTCTGCTCTTCTTTTACCCTTTCAAACATTGCAGTCATGGAAATCAGCAGTGATGACAGGCCCCTGCTGGCTTTTCCCTTCCCATTTATATCAATCACTTTTCACTTGACCCAGATTCTCCTTGACCAAAACTGTTGCAACTGCGACTCTTTTCAATCTGTCCTATCCCACTGCCTTCCACCACCCTCTGCCTCTGTCCAAGTAATCTCAGCCTCTCACTTTAAGTCAACCAGTCCTGTCCTGGGAATTGATCCTACAGAACTGCACATGGCCATAAAGACTCAGTGGCAGGCCCTGACTGTGGCTCAGTGGGTTGGACATCGTCCTGTAAACCTAAAATCTGCCAGTTCAATTCCCAGTCAGGGCACTAGTTGGGAGTGAGAGAGAGGCAAACAGCTGATCACTGTTTCTCTCACGTATTGATGTTTTTCTCCTTCTCTTTCTCCCTTCCTTCCTCTCTCTCTAAAAGTAAATAAATAAAATCTTTAAAAAAAAAAAAGATTCAGTGGAAGCATTTGCTATAGTCAGGCTTCTAAGAGTAAAATATAAGGAATAATTTTAAATTTCATCATAAAAAAGTTACATAAATTGTGTACATCAATACAAAGAGAATACCATGAAACAATTAAAAATGATGATGTAGAAGAACATTAAATGATGTGGAAATATATTAATAGTACTAAGTGTAAAAAGCTGGATATAAGACTGCCCTAGTTTTTAAAATAATATATATGCAAAAAGTGTGTATACATATATAAAATCGTGTATGTGTGCATGTATATGTATGTGTGCATAGTATATATACCAAAATATTAACAGCTTATTAGTAGTGGGTAATTTTTACTTTCTTGCAACTTTGTTGTTTTTGTTTTTGCATTAAACATATATTACTTTGTCATAGGAAAAAGTATTTGTGTGTCCTACTTTCTGTGGAAGAACAAAGACCAAGAATAACCAATACAACTGGAAAAAAAAAAAAAAGAACACAGTGGGGACTAGCCCTGCCAAGATTAGTTATAGTGTGATAATATTTAAGGTGATGTGGTGTTGGCACAGGAAGAGACAGACAGGCTAATGAAGAGACCTGTGACTAGATGGCTCTAGACACAGATTATAAAAGTCTCTAGGGAAAGAACAGATTAGTCCAGAGGATCTCAAATGTGGTATTGGGATCCCTTTACCCTCTTAAAAATTAACAAGGATGAGGGGATGACCAGGTAGAGCACAGAAAATTTCAGGGCAGTAAAAAAAAACAACTCTGTATGAGACTATATACATGTCATACATTTGTCCAAACCCACACAATGTACACCACAAAAGTAAACCCTAAAGTAAACTATGGACCTCATGCTCTGATAATGATGTGTTCACATAGTTTCATCAATTGTAACAAATTCACCACCCTGGTGGGGATTTAATGGTGGGGGAGCCATGACTGGTGTGGCTCAGTTGGTTGGGCTTCCTCCCACAAAGTGAAAGGTCAGGCTGGGTTGCAGGTTGGGTCCCCAGTTGTACACAAGGTGACTGATTGATGTTTCTCTTTCACATGGCTGTTTCTCTCCCTCTGTTTCTTCCTCCCTTCCCCTCTCTAAAAATAAAGAAAATCTTTTTAAAAAATGGTGGGGAAGACTATGCATGGTCGGAGCAGGGAGTATATGGGAAATCTCTGTACCTTACTCTCAATTTTGCTGTAAAACTAAAGCTGCTCTAAAAAATAATTAAGTCTTTTTAAAAAAACTACGGAGGAACCTAAAGAGCTGTTGTTTATATATATGCATAGGGATTATATTTATTTATATTGACTAATTTGGAAATTAAAACTGAGAAAAAATTTTTAAATACTTAACTAACTTAAATCAGTGAATAAATCCATTAGATGTTAACATAAATAACCTATGTTATGAAAAATATTTTTTTTTAAAGCAGTGAAAAGAATGGCATTGTTTTACATTTTTGTAAAGCTCCTACTAGCTTATTGGAAGAAGCCAGCTGCATTCATTCTCATACAGGCTTCTGCAATCGATCTGTTGCAATATGCTGTTTTGAAGTACATGGAGAAAATCCCTCACACAGATGAGTAGTTATAAAAGCAAGGAGTGTTCCAGCCTTTTCAGCTAATTGGGGATATTCTACTCTGTTACTACACCAAAACTCAACAAGTGATGGTGTATTTTTACAAAGTGGAATATGAAACTGTATCAGTGAACTTTTTTACTGTGTTACATTGAAATCTATTGTCTGTACTACATTTTTGGGGTTTTTTTTATCCTACAGTTTTAATTGATCTTTTCCTTATGCATGATTTTGTACCATCATTCATTGGTCTTTTGGAAAATACTGATCTCTACTGATTTATTACATTTCACTATACAATATTTTTAAAGTCATTGTTTGTTAATATCACCATTGATCTCATCAAAAAGCTTTTAAATATTGAAAAGTTGCCAGATTCATGGTGGTGAATAAGTTTCCCAAATGTCTAAGTTTTGCTTGAAAGCTCGAATTTATATATATTGGCAACAACCATCAGTTGTCATTACAGTGACTAGCTTACTTCAATTCTGAGAAAATATCTGGCAAATATCCTGAGTAACCATAGGCTGTCATTCTTTCTAGTAAAAATGGTGTTCCATGAAAAAAGTCACCAGTTTTACCTCAACTCAAATAATTGTACAAGTATATTACCTAAAATGCCATCATTATTCAGCATGCAATAGAAGTGCTCTATGCAAACTTCCTATTTCACCACACAGAATATTAAAAGGACCTGCTGCAGAGCTAAGCTTTAACACAATTACTACTTTTCACTGCTCATTCAAAGACATTCGTAAGTGAAAGTATTTTGTTTAACATTGAGTATGTGGTGGTGAGGAATACTATAACTACTGCTACCATTTAGTGACACTGCATTGATTCCTGCTAAGGTACCAGCAGTTTTACCCACCATTGCTTTACACCAATAATTCACATGATGACACAGCACAAATGAGAAAGGCAAATAACTCCTTAAAATTATAATAAAAATAGTTTATCTCCTGGATCCCCTAAAAGGATCTTGAGAATCCCCAGAAGATCACATTTTGAGAACCACTGGACTACTCAATAAACGGAACTAGAACAACTGGTTATCCATGTAGAAAAATAAACACAAAGTGTTTGCTTTGGCTGGTGCGGCTCAGTGGATTGAGCGCTGGCCTGCAAAGCTTCAGTGACCGGTCAGTATACATGCCTGGGTTGCAGGCCAGGTCCCCAGTTGGGGGCGTGCAAGAAGCAAGCAACAGATCTCTTTCTCCCTCTCTTCCCCTTTCTCTAAAAATAAATAAATAAGCCCTGGCTGCTGTAGCTCAGTGGATTGAGCGCGGGCTGAGAACCAAAGGGTCGCCAGTTCTATTCCCAGTCCGGGTACATGCCTGGGTTGTGGGCCAGGTCCCCACTTGGGGCCATGTGAGAGGCAACCACACACTGATGTTTCTCTCCCTCTCTTTCTCCCTCCCTTCCCCTCTCTCTAAAAATAAATAAATGAAATCTTTCAAAAATTAAATAAATAAAATATTTTTAAAAATACATAAAGTCCAGGTAGATTTTTTTAAAGCTAAAAATAAAAAGTAAAACTTCTAGAAGAAAACACAATAGGATATCTTATTGACCTCAGAGTAAGATTTCTTAAGCAAGGCCAAAAACCTAAAAAATATATATATAGATTGATCATTCTGATAACATTAAAATAGTAATAGTAATAAATTCTAAACATCAAAAGTCACTATAAAAATGAAAAGGCAAACCTCAGATGTGAGAAGAATTCCTGAATGCAGTAAGATAAAGACAACCCATCAGGAAAATGGGCAAAGATACAAATAAGCAATTAACAAAAGGCAAAGAATCAATAAACATATAACAATAGTTCAACCTCACTAATAATCAGGCCAATGAAAACTGAAACCACTAATTCACATCTATCCAAAGGACAAAAATGCAGAAGTGTGATAATACCAAGCACTGATAAGGACACTGAGCAACAGCAGCACCGCTGTTGGGAGGGAGAACTGAGATGATCATTTTGAAGAGCAAATGGTCAATGTTTAATGAAGGTGAATACTCCCATAACCTACTAGCCAGCAATTCAACTCCTAGGTATATATCCTAGAGAAACTCCTGCCTGTGTACACAAGGAGACATACACAATGTACGAGCACTGTTTGTAAGAGTAGAAAGCTAGAAATAACCTAAATATTAACCAAGAGGTGAATGGGTACATAAACACTGTCCAACAAAACTTTCTACGATCACAGTAGTGTTCTCTATCCATGCTGTCCAAAGCAATAGCCACTAGTCACAGGTAAACTATTAAACATATGAAATGTGGCTAGTGTGACTGAAGAAATAAATTTCCCCATGTGGCTAGTGGCTACATTAGATAGCAGAGCTTTCTAGAAGTGGAAATAAATGAATTAGAGCTATATACATACATATGTCAACATAGATAAATCTCAAAAGCATTATATTAGACAGAAAAAAAACAAGTTTCATAAGGTAGGACGGGGACTAGAGTGAAGCAAGTGAGGTGTCTAGGGTGAAAATTTTAGGAGGCACTCACCCTCAGGAGTGAGCACGTCAAATTTGGTCCCCTATGTGCCTTGCTTGCCTTACCCTAGATCCAGGCCTATCAGGATATATCGCAGTATGATACTGTGTCTGGGTTCCCCAAGATCACCTCCAATTCAATGATTCTCTAAGAAGACTTAGCGGATGTAGCATATAGTTGTATGCACGGCTATGATTTATTACAATGAAAGAATACAAAGTAAATTAGCCAAGGGAAAAGGCATATGGAGTGCAGTGTGGAGGAAACCAGGTGCAAACTTCCAAGAGTCCTCTCCTAGTGGAGTCACATGGGAAGCACTTAGTTCCTGCAGCAGAGTTGTGACAACTGGAGTGAAATCTTGTCTACTAAGGAAGCTCATTAGAGACTCAGTGCTAAGGTATTTATTGGGGGCTGATCAAGTACCAAAATTCCAGACTCTAGAAAGAAAGCAGGTGTTTAACAAAACACACTGTACAAATAGTTTAGGCATCACAAGCCACTCTTATTACTCAGGGACTGGAGGGAACCCTCCTAAAATCTAAGTTCCTAGACACCAGCCAAGGGCCATCCTTGCCAATAGGCCTTTCTAAGAATAGCAGTCTCAGGCCTATTAGGTTAACTCTTTTTTGCACTGATATCATTTATATAAAATTGTAGAACATGACATATACTACATATCATTTAAAGACATATGCATATAGCCCTGGCTGGTGTGGCTCAGTGGATTGAGTGCTGGCCTGTGAACCAAAGAGTCGCTGGTTCAATTCCCAGTCAGGGCAAATGCCTGGGTTGCAGACCAGGTCCCCAGTTGGGGGGGTGGGGAGGGCACATGAGAGGCAACCACACATTGATGTTTCCCTCCCTCTCTTTCTCCCTCCCTTTCCCTCTCACTAAAAATAAGTAAAATCTTTTTTAAAAAGACACATGCATATAAAAATATACAATACACACAGAAAAATAAACACCAAATCCAGAGTTGTAGTTACACTAGAGGAAAAGGGGAGAGGAGCAGGTTTGAGGCAGGGGCCTTTCAAGTGCATCCTTGATAATTTACTTAAGCTGGGTAGTGGGTAAAAGCATATTTTGCTTTAGCATTTCTTAACAGTTTTTCAAGTGTGTGCCCCTGAAATATTACATAAGAATGAAGACTTATCTGCTTATTACTAAGTACTACTAACAGTTCTTATTTATTGAGTTTTTCACATTCCAGGTATTATGCTAAGCCCTTTATATGGATTTATTCTATTTTTAAAAATCTACTGACTGCCCTGGCTGTTGTGGCTTAGTGGACTGAGTGCCAGCCAGTGAAATGAAAGGTTGCCAGTTCGATTCCCAGTCAGGGCACATTCCTGGGTTGCAGGCCAGGTCCCCCATTGGGGGTGTGTGACAGGCAACTGATGGATGTTTCTCTCACACATCAATGTTTCTCTCCCTTTCTCCCTTTCTTCCCCTATCTCCAAAAATAAATAAATAAATAATTTAAAAACAAAACAAAATAAAAATGTCCTAAGGACTGTGTGTGGCTCTATGCTAATCTCCAAAATATCTTGAGAGGTCAATGTGAGGCAGGTGAGATCTCTGTCCACAACCAACTTTCAATCTACTGAGGGATTATGAATGATAACAAGCACAACTTAAAAACAACAGAAATTCAGATGCTGAGTGCTCCTAAGATAATAAAGCAGGCTGATATGATTAAGGAAGGACTACTTTAACTAGAGTGGTCCAGGAAGGGTTGAGAGGAACATCTGAGATGAACCATAAACAATGAAAATGAGACAGCCATGTAATCATCTGAAGGAAGCAGATTCCAGATAGAGGGAACAGCAAGTGCAAAGCCCTGCACCAGGAATAAACTTGGAATGTTGAAAGATGGGAAATAAAGCCAGCAGGGCTTGAAAGTGGTGACAAGAGGGAGACTGGTAGATGAGGCCTGAGAGGTCAGCTGAGGTCTCCTAAGCCACAGTAAAGATCTTAGGTTTCATTTCAAGTATGATAAGCCTTTGAAGGTTTTAAGCAGGGTAATGACATGATCTGGTTTACAATTGAGGATTATTCAGCCAGCTGTCCAGAGCCATTTTCATTATTAGCACCACCAGGCTGATGAGCTTTTCAGGGGCTATGAAAAGGCTGGGGCTGGGGATAAGGAAAAAATAAGTTCCACAAGGCAAAAAGGAAACTACAAAGTTGGAATGAATAGATGTTTAATTAAACATCTAGAAAATGTAACATTATGGCAACTTCATTCATCATTAAATTTAGTATTCATAAATAATCAAATTATATTTGGAAATAATTTGAAAATTAGATTCTCTCGAGTCGCAAAAATTTCCACATAGGCCCAATGATTGCCAAGAAATCACAGCCATCACAAATTTCAAAGGCAGGAGAAAAACTTCCCATTTTTTTCAGTGCAAGAATTTTTTTTTTTTTACTTAATGTGAGATGTATACAAAAATATACCTAGCATTATGAGGCCTTAAGACTCTAGGGAGGCTACAGAGGTGGCCAGATAAGAAATGCTAATGGCTTGGATCAATGCTATTCAAACTTACATTCTGTGAGTGTGAACAGTGTCCAGCAGAAGACATTTAAACAGAGAGATATAAATGATAAGAAGGTACCAGCCATCCCAAGAACTGGGAGGAGATTCTAGGTAAGGATCTGCGCTGGGAGTGCCATGTCATATATATATATATTTTTAAAGATTTTACTTATTTATTTTTAGAGAGAGGGGAAGGGAGGGAGGGAGAAAGAGGGAGAAAAACATCAGTGTGTGGTTGCCTCTCACTCACCTCCCCACCAGGGACCTGGCCAACAACCCAGGCATATGCCCTGACTGGGAATCGAACTAGCAACCCTTTGATTCGCAGGCCAGCCCTCAATCCACTGAGCCACACCAGCCAGGGTCCATGTCACATTTTTAAGAAACAAAGAGAGGGTCAATTTGGCTGGACTGAAGCTGAGGCTTGTGAGCTGTAGGAAACCAAGCATGTTATGTTGAGTCTTTGTTTTTTTTTAATTTTTATTGTTATTCAATTACAGTTGTATGCCTTTTCTCCCCATCCGTTCTGTTGAGTCTTAAAAACAATACAGAAGTGCTCCCTTACCAAAGGAGGACGATAGTCCCAAGACCCCCAGTGGATGCCTAAAACTGTGAATAGTACCCAACCCCATATATACTGTTTTTTCCTATACATACGATGAGGTCTGTCCAGAAGGTATCCAGCCATGTAATGTGAAAAAGAGACATTTATCAAAAAAGATACAAGAAACAATGTACATAGGACAATGACACCTCCGTCCCCTTCAAAATAAGCACCTTGGGCTCTCACACAGTTATCCCAGCATCTCTTCCACTGTTCAAAACACTCTGCAAAATCCTTTGTTGGAATCACCATCAGCTGCCCTGTCATGTTTTCCTGAATCTCATCGATGGTCTGAAATCTCTTCTCTTTCAAAGGTGATTTTAGTTTTGGGAAAAGCAAGAAGCTGCAGGGTGCCAAATCTGGGCTACAGGGGGACCGAGTCACCTGGGTCACCAATCTTTGTTGATTGCAGCCCATACACGTTCAACATTCTCCAGTGTTCTTCTTGTTACAGGCCTTCTAGAATGTGGATCACTTTCAACAGATTCTTGACCATCTTTGAAGCATTTGTGCCAAACTTATATTTGCACTGCACTGGTTGCATCATCCCCAAAAGCCTTCTGAATCATCCAAGTAGTTTCCATGAAGGAATGTTCAAGCTTAACACAATATCTAATGCAAATTCATTGTTCTACTTGCTCATTTTGAATGCACCAGCCACACAGCACACATGCTCACTCAATAGTGTCCAGCATCCCCACTGACTTACTAGTCAGTGAAGGTGTGAAGTCGTCATTGTTCACACACTCGCATTCCAGTCCACTCGCCTTGGCTGCCAGGTCACATCCATGCTGTGCAAACTGTTCTTGTTATATAAACAATGGATGGACTTTTTCTGGACAGACCTCATACATGCCAATGGCAAAGTTTAATTTATAAATTAGGCATAGTCAGAAATTAACAACAGTACTACTAATAAAATAGAACAATTATAACAATTACTGTAATAAAAGTTATGTGAATGTGGGGGTCTCTCTCTGATACACTAGACAGCGATTTTTAACCTTTTTCATCTTATGGCACACAAACTAATTACTAAAATTCTGCAGCACATCAAAAAATATAATTTCTGCCAATCTGACAAAAAATAGGTATACTTTTGATTCATTCACATCAGATGGCTATTGTTGTGTTGACTGTTGTCATTTTTTTTATTTGACAATTTATAGGAAAAAAGGTCAGTGCCCCTGACTAGTCAAGTATTACATGTTTAAAAATTCTTGTGGCACAGTGGTTGAAAATTGTTGTGCTAGACAAAGAGATTATTCACCTCCCAGAGAACACTAGCTAGTGTAAGATTTCATTTTTCATCATGATACTCAGAACAGTGCACAGTTTAAAATGTAAGAATTGTTTATTTCTGGAATTCTCCATTTAATATTTTCGAACGAAGCTTGACAGCAGGTAAGTGAAACCTGAAACCTTGAAAAGCAAATCTGTGGCCCTGGCTGGTGTGGCTCAGTGGATTGAGTGCCGGCCTGCAAACCAAAAGGTCACCAGTTCAATTCCCAGTCAGGGCACACGCCTGGGTTGCAGGCCAGGTCCCCAGTAGGGGGTGCTGGAGAGGCAACCACACACTGATGTTTCTCTCCCTCTCTTTCTCCCTCCCCTTCCCTCTCTCTAAAAGTAATTAAGAAAAATGTTTTTAAAAAATGCAGTTGAGCTCATGGAAAACTCTTAAGTACGTCAGTCAGGTTTGGGCATGGAAATCTACATTTTCAACTGTTAATGTTATGAAACTTAAAGTCAGACCAACTCTTTCTGATGAAAATGTAGTTGTAAGTGTAAAAAGGACAGGATTTCACAGCCTTAGTACGGAATGAACAAATGTAAGCTATCTCATTTGTATTTTTTATACCCACCACCTGTTGGAAATATTTTGGCTCTACTGGATTAAACACAACGTATTAAGATTAACTTCATCTACTTTTTTAAAACTTGTTTTTAAAGAGTGGTTACTAAACAAAGTTGAGGATGTGGGAGCAGAGAATGGATGGAGTCTTCCTGCCAGTGGGCAACGGAGGCCGGCCCAGGTGTGCGGGTGGAGAGAAGTATCTCCGTGTGCAGTCGCGAGTGTATTTTCACAGCCCTGTTAAATGAGCGGGGAAAAGTGGCCTCTCGAGCTGAGGGGTAGTGGCCGGCCTCGAAATCCCATTTACAGAGTTGTCCACCTGACACCTCCCGCCGGCCCTGGAGGGGGAGACGGCAGGATTCGAATCAGGGCAGACTCCACTGCCCGGTTACCGCCGCTCGTCTCCCCTCAGGGGTGAGTCAAACGTTCACAACGTTCAAAACGTTCTCAACGGACTCCGCGGCCGCTGGGGCTGAGGGGCCAGGAGCCCCTCAGAGGAGCTCCCGGTAACGCTCACCTGCTGAGAGACGCCGAAGCTGCGAACACCTCTTCCGCCTCTTAACACCCAGTTCAAACGCGCCCGCGGCCGACCTCCACTTCGTTCCCACGAACCCCTAGTCGAGTCTTTCTTTTCTCCCGCCCCTAGCCTAACCCAGCCCATAAACCTCTCAGAGAATCTGCCTTGTCCCCGCCCCATTTCCACCTGCCAATCACCGCGAACTCGAGCACCGCCCTTCCCGCCCTCTTCAGCGAGCGCCGCGCGCCACCGTTCGGCAGTTGGCGGCGCTGCTCCCAGTGGGATGCGTCTCCCGGAAAAGCTCGGCGAGGGGCGGGCTACACCGGTGCGGGAACCCTCAGGATTGGCCGCCTGGAGCCCCGCGCTCTGACTCCGCCTACCCCCGCCTTCGTTAACTGAGTCTGAGACTCTGGGGATTGGTTTCCTGAGGACAGCCGTAGAAACCAAGGGATGGTCCCGCCTCCCTTGCACAGCCCGGAGAGGGAGCTCCACGGATTGGTCCAGGGAGTCTCAGTGCTCACCGCCCAGCGCTTCAGGATTGGCTAATG